>NC_092338.1:293017200-293328800 GCF_046630445.1 Rutidosis leptorrhynchoides
TCTACAGAGTAATATCTCGTGCTCTATTGTTAAACAGTTGAAGATAAAAGTCTTTAGAAAAATCTCATACTTTTAAATTAAGTTTATTTATCTATTCTGGTCATTAGCTGATTGAAACCTAGTCAAAAAGGTACGTTCATTATTTGTTTTAAATTTCCAGTAATTAGTACAGAGTATTAAAATTCAACTCAACAAAGTAAAAAAAAATATTTTTAACAAGACTATAATTTACGTAACCTATTAATGAACCAACATTTATTTTTGGATCCTTCAAAGCTTGTATTTGAACTTGTTTAACAGCGATCGAACGACAAATGAGTGTTACTATCGTCTTCTAAATAAATTCAAAACTATATATACATACATATATATATATATATATATATATATATATATATATATATATATATATATATATATATATATATATATATATATATATATATATATATATATATATATAGATACTTTTTAATTAATAATTATTATAATATCCTATTTTTATTTTACTTTAAATAAATTTTTAGTAACAACAACATACAATATTTAAAATTATATTTCCAATTATTATTTATATACATATATACACATATCAAGTTACAATTAATTGTTCGTGAATCGTCGGAACTGGTCGAAGGTCAATTGATTACATGAACATAGTTCAAAATTTTGAGACTCAATATTACAGACTTTGCTTATCATGTCGCAATAATATAAATATTAAGTTTAAATTTGGTCAGAAATTTCCGGATCGTCACAGTACCTACCCGTTAAAGAAATTTCATCCCGAAATTTGATTAGGATCGTCATGACTGATAATCAATATGTTTTCATGACTCATATGACTTGGAAATTAGAGTTTTATCATCAGTGAGTAATATGGATAAAACAATTTTGATTTTTGTGAAATGTACACGTGAAGGTATCACAAAAGAGTGAAATGAGTAAATGCATGTTCGTCTTAACCAGTGACGTAGTCACGGTTTATTTTCGGAATTTAAGGAATTTAGAGGAAATCTTCGTATTAAGATTTGGTTCTCCGGTAATTAAGGAAATTAGAATCTTCTTTGATTAAATGCAATAATCTGCTTCGATTGCTCTGTCGGATATTTCACTATAAATCCACTCCCTTCGTTTCCTTTATATTTTGGAGTTTCATACTTTTGTTTTCTCTTCCCAATTTTAAGTCAAGCGAATAATGGTTTAGAATTCGTAGGTGTAAAGTTTCGAATGAACATGACTAATGTTCTAAGAAAGAAATGGTAATAGCACAGTCTGTTTTGTCAAATTATCAGAATTCAAGGGAAAATGTAGGACTATCAAGAAAATATGTTCTTGATGTGTTTATAGTTTGGATAGAATGTAAGAGTTGTGTAACATGGCACATGATGATGTTATAGTCTGTGAATCATCATGTTTCATTAGAAACTCAGCATGACTTACTGTAATATAATCACGTTGATCAAGTGTCATTATATTATACTAACTCATGCTTCAATTCCCAACACTACTTCAAAAACATTCATAATTTAAACTCGAAGGTTTACAGGATATAGAAACTAAACAGTTTCTTATATGACACAATACAGATAGCGTGAAGAGATAAATGATTTCAGATAAGAATAGTTATGAAAATATCTTCAGAAATATCGAGGATATTTATGATGATATTTTGGAATTTCTAAGATCGAAGGTTACTGAGGAAAATTCTTTCGCAAGGATTTAGAATAATTAAGAGCAAGATATTCGCTAGAGATTTTGCCAGGTACTGAATCGTAGACTGGGTGCTTTTCAGAATTTCATAATTGAAGATCATACTTCTAGGAGATGAATGTTAAATGTATACATATAACTGTTGATGTAGAAACCCTGCGAGATTCGAAATACTGATTGCTGATTCTCGGTAATTGATATGGCAATTATCGTTACAAGATGTAGATAAGTATATGATAGGGTTTTAATGGACAGATATAATGGTTTTTCGGAGAGACTCAAGCCAATGAGTAATGAAGTTGCTGGTAAGTTTACTGCTAATGTGGTGGACTATAAACGGTTCTCCGGTAACGATAACGAAAGGTAAACTTATATATCAAAGTTATAATAAGGCTTATTCGAATGAAAGATCGATGTTAATTTGTTGGAGCTTTGACAAAATTGGCAACTTTAGAAGGTATTGTAAAGTGATTTTCGGGAATGACAACGCCAAATGAGCTAGCACATATACGTGTTAAACGTTTACTCAGTTTTCGAGAGTTTTTCAGGTGCATAACTATATTCATCAATTTTTTCTTTCATAGATGAAGTGCAGTTGGTTCATCATCTCGATTGAGGTGTTTTCAAGAATCATGAAAGGTTTGAACGCAGATTGTAATCGTCGAGATACAAATGAGGTTTAAGACGAAATTAAGTGGCAAACTTGAAGAATTGTTTAGTTTCATATGTTATAATCAATATTTTAATTCATTTTAATTGTCCAATGTTAGTAGTCCACAGTTGATAGTCCACAGTTAACAGTCCAATAATTCATATATAGCTTAATATATATTATTCGAATTAATTAATACGTATCGTAACCCGTGTACATGTCTCAGACTCGATCATAAATCAAAGTATATATATTATTGTAGTATCAACCTCAACCCTGTATAGCTAACTCAAGCATTACTGCATATAGAGTGTATATGGTTATTCCAAATAATATATATAGATGTATCGATATGATATGTCAAAACCTTGTATACGTCTATCGATATTTAAAGTGCGTAAAATAAATAACAGAAATTAAATGATGATAAATAAAGTGCGTAAAGTAAATAACATAAATTAAATGATGATAAATAAAATTGCGATAATTAAATTGCAATAAATAAACTGCGATAAATAAAATGTAATCAGTTAGCTAGGAACAATTAGCTCGAAACAGTTAGCGTGGATTCTTAACAAAATTTTTCTCATAGTTAATTCGTTTGTTTCTAACAAATTTTATTTTGTCCAATGTTTTTCTTTATTATGCCACTTGTTGGATTCTGATAAATCAAAATCCAAATATGAAATTGGATGAAAATGGTTATTATGTGGTGAACGGATTTGTATATCGATGGATGTAAGTAGGATAGTAAACGACTGTTGAATCAGCTTTGAAGAATGTACAGTGTAACTTATTAATGTGAAATCTGAATATTCCTCGGGTATTACCTACCCGTTAAAATATTTTCACCATTAACAGTTTGTACAAAAGAATTTTTAATTACAATCTTTATGAAAATATACTTACATATATATTTTCTTCAGATATAATCATGGATTTAATGAGTCAATGTGATATTAAACTCATCAGATTTATGATTAGAACTATGATACATAATCTCTAAAACATTAGAGATTACATAATTGTCATGTATAATGAAGATAATCGATGTAGAACGATATGTGGAACGGAGATCATACAACGAAGTACAGATGGTGATTTTGATTTGTGTGATGTTGAAACTTGGGTTGTTGGTGGTACTGTTGGTGCTGGTGATGTTACTAAAGCTGGTAAGTTTTACACCATATTTTCTAAATTGATTACTCGAGTGCGAAGTTCGTTGAGTTCTTGTATTACTCTGGGATGATTGTCGGTTCGGACGAGCGGATGAATAAGATTCAGAATTTGAGATAGTATATAATCGTGACGAGATACTCTGGAAATGAAAGAGAAAATGGTATTACGAACAGGTTCACCGGTAAGCGCTTTAGGTTCATCGTCAAGAGGTGAATTCGGTTGGTGGAATGGATCGCCTTCTTCGCGTCTCCATTGATTAAGTCGACTACGAACCCATCAGATGAATTGGGCATGGATGATTGATTGATTCATTCTGGTGACACTGCTTCCGGAGTTTAGGTGAACATCCATGTTGGAGTAGCTGTCGAAATCCGAGGGACTTGAACTAGTGGCGAGTTCCATTTCGTACGATTGAGTAAAGGGTTTTTTTTCAATATAAAATGATTTTCGGATATCGGATGATATTCTAATTACATAGAATACCTATACATAGTACAAAAGATCCCGTAGATTACAGAGGGAATTACGGGAACGTGTCAGATAAAGTCTACAGCAACAGATACGCTAAGATATGCATTAGCAGATACACTAAGATATGAATTTGTCTATACACTATTCATGCAATCAATGCAGTAAGATGTGTCTAGACTAAGAATGATAAGCAGGTAATTTCCTAAGGATGATAAGCAGATAATTTCTGACTAGAAATGATAAGCAAAACTTTTGACATGCAGACACGGTCGAAGTCCAGACTCACAAATGCATCTAAGCAACTATCAGTTAGACACACTAATGCAAGACCTGGTTCGCTAAGACCACCGCTCTGATACCACCTATAATGACCTGTCCTAATCCATCTGGACGAATACATTACATTTGGTTACATCGCGAGGTGCTTGACCTCTATATGATACATTTTACAAACATTACATTCATTTTTAAAAGACAAACTTTCATTATAATGAAAGTTGACGGCATGCATACCATTTCATAATACATCCAACTATAATTGACTTAATAATAATCTTGATGAACTCGACGACTCGAATTCAACGTCTTTTGAAATATATCATGAATGACTCCAAGTAATATCTCTAATATGAGCAAATGCACATCGGAAGATTTCTTTAATAACTGAGAATAAACATGCTTTCAAGTGTCAACCAAAAAGGTTGTTGAGTTCATTAGTTTATCATAAATAATAATTTCATAATTTTAATAGACCACAAGATTTCATATTTCCATTTCTCATAAACATACGTCCCATGCATAGAGACAAAAATCATTCATATAGATTGAACTCCTGGTAACCGACATTAACAAGATGCATATAAGAATATCCCCTATCATTCCGGGACATCCATCGGACATGATAAAAACGAATTCGAAGTACTAAAGCATCCGGTACTTTGGATGGGATTTGTTAGGCCCAATAGATCTATCTTTAGGATTCGCGTCAATTAGTAGATCGGTTTACTAATTCTTAGGCTACCAAGCAAAAGGGGCATATTCGGCTTCGATCATTCAACCATATAATGTAGTTTCGATTACTTGTGTCTATTTCGTAAAATATTTATAAAAGCAGCGCATGTATTCTCAGTCCCAAAAATATATATTGAAAAAGCATTTAAAAAGGGAGCAAATGAAACTCACAATACTGTATTTTGTAGTAAAAATACATATGACGGTACTGAACAAGTGCAGGGTTGGCCTCAGATTCACGAACCTATATCAGGTATATATATTAATAGAAATAATCCTAATCAACAAATTTATATATTATATTTTAAATTATATATCTTATATATTTAATTTGTATATATTTAAAATAGTTAATATTTATATAGTTCAATATTATTTTAAAAATCATTAATTTGTTATATGTAAATATTTATATAAATAACATTATTATATATAATTATATATAATATTATGGAAATTGTAATAAATCTACTCTTATATAGAAAATATTTATTTGTTATAATAATATTGTTAATATAAAAGTAATAGTGATCATAATAATAATAATAATAATAATAATAATAATAATAATAATAATAATAATAATAATAATAATAATTGTTATTATATTAATACTAATAATAATCTAAATGATAATTTTAATAATAATATAATTTTTGATAAAAATGATAATAATAAGAATAATAATAGTAATAATAATAATAATAATAATTATTATTATTATTATTATTATAATAACTATAAAAATAATGATTTTTCTAATAATGATAATAATGATACTTTTAGCAATGATAATCTTTTTATAAAAATGAAAATGATAATTTTTTAATATATAATCATATTTACATATATAATAAACGTACTTAAATCATCTATTAATTTTAATGGTTATATTGAGTATATATATGTATACATACTCATATACACATATGTGTGTGTGTGTGTGTGTGTATATATATATATATATATATATATATATATATATATATATATATATATATATATATAAATCATTATGTATTAGTATTATTATAATTTTTACCATTATAACTACATAATATAAGTTCTAGCCATAAATATGTATATATAAAAATATGATTGTTAGTTATCTTTACAATCTGCATTTTATAGATAACGTTTTATTAACCCTTATTAAGTTATACATATATACATATTAGTTCATGCACCTACAACTTATATAACATAATAATTATGATTATAGTAATTAGAATATAGTGGTAATAATCGTATGAAGTTTAGGTCGTAATTTATACCATCGGTTTAAACGAAAAGACGATCGAGTGTGATCGTGGTGAATCAAACAGAAAACAACATAACTTCGTCATCTTCACTTCCATCGTGTACGTCTTCATCATTATCATTAACCATATATCGTCATCAGAAAAATCATATTATCATCATGATTTTATGATCATCTCAGCATCGTTTATTTTTCTCATCATTATCATTTTAATTTCTTGATATCACCATGAATCATAATCATAATCAATTTATCACCTCGTCTCACTCGTCCATTATCGTTTATTCATCACAACAATCTATCAGCAAACTGAATTTGGAGCACAGCTAGCAGGCTAGGTTATGGCCCAATAACAAAACTCCTACACGGCCCAACTGAAACAACTACAAGGTCGCGACCCAATTGTAATTATCTAAGCCCAACTAGAAGAGCTGTTCATGGCTCAAAACACATTCGCTGGCCCAATTAAATTAACCCAAAAAATAGATTCATAATGCAGATGTATTTCCTGTCGGTGACCACAGCCACGAAGAAAAGAAAAAAAGGAATTAAGTAGCTTGATATTGCCGAAATAGACGGTTTTTATTTGCACGGTGTCGTTAGGCCGCGGCTCGCCAGGATCAGCCACTCGTGGGAGAGGGTACTGTTTTAAATTTATATTTAGCGGGGCCTAAATCTTATTACTCCTTATGAGTAAGGGAAGTATGACCTAGAGTCGTATTTTTGAGATACCAGTAACATCGAACCTATATTTTAGCCTAAGATAGTTAGGGAGTAGTGAATAATTATTTTGGGATTTTCTAATTTATAAGATAGATAAAGTAAATGCGATAAAATTTGTAATTCAGATAAGGTTAAAGTAAGCGCATACTATGACTTCATCAGTTATTCTACCGAGATTATGGAATGCTGGCTCATGAATAGGCAGAGGCCTTATATTCATTACACTGGTCCTAAACGCCCCTGTCATAAGACATGTCACTGAGAACTGCTTTAGGCTTGAAGATTCTGAATAGACAGCAATGTCCCTTACCCCCGACGCCCGTGCAGTCTGACTACAGGCATACACATTCAGACGGCTCATCCAATTGAGCGACTCGGTTGGGTGACGTATTAACATTCCAAAATGGTCTAAACTTTCTTAAGCATAATAGAATACATGGTTTACCATATCCGAGAGACGTGATGCGTTTCAATGCTTTCGTTAATGATTGGTAAAAGATAGTAAGGCCCTTAAAAAGAGTTCAACCATAAAGAACACCATGGCCAAGCCAAGATGACTTCCATGAACACGTTCGATTATCCTAACGGTCCAATCCTTTATGTGTCTAAACAAACAGTTCCTTAATTAACTAAGAATCCCTCAACCGGGGTGCAATGCTTGAGACCGCGTTATGGTGCAGTGTACTGGTCAACACTAACCGTGTTCCATGGCCTTACTTAGCAGAGGTACAGCTTACAACAATCGATGTGCTTCAGCGTGCACGTACGAAGTTTATATGCTTGGTGACTACACTAGCATGGTCTGGGACCGACAATGTACTAGGGGTCTAGTCAGATGTTTCACTACGAAAGAGTCCTCAGTCGGAATCCAAAGCTTGATAGACTTACTACAACCTGTGTGCCTCAGTCGATCTTACGTTGTATCCGATAGACTTCTCTTACCAAAGGATGACACAGATAGTGTACTCTGAATCGGGGTTCGCGACTTCCCAATAACAGAGCCTATAACTACGTTCTATTAGTTGGAAAAGCGATTGAGTTTAAAGCATAATCGGAAGGCATTTCAACAGCATACACAAACCATAATATTATTCCGGCATTATAACTGCTTACATCATAGCATACACTAAAGATAACTGATAATGCTAAAAACGAACATATATTTCATAGCATTATCCCTCAAGAAAGACAAGCTTTTAGTTGCAATTGTTCTATTTACAAGTGATATTCGTTTAAATAATAAAAGGTGAAGACAAAAGACAGATTTGACGAATTGAAGACGCAAACGACCAAAAAGCTCAAATGTACAAAGTACAATCAAAGAGGTTCCAATTATTGATGAGAAACGTCTCAAAATTACAAGAGTACAAGACGCAAAACGCAAAGTACAAGATATTAAATTATACGCAAGGACGTTCGAAAATCCGGAACCGGGACCAGAGTCAACTCTCAACGCTCGACGCAACGGACTAAAAATTACAAGTCAACGGAGTACAAGAATATAATATAATATATATATATAATTAAATTTTATTATATATATTATATTATATAATAAATAAATAAGCAGCCCACGTTTTTAAAGACTTTTGAGCCTCCCCAGCTGGCCATGCGATCGCATGGCCTTGAAGGGCAAAGCCCATGCGATCGCATGAGGCCCTTTTCCAGCCCACATGCCTATAAAAGTCGCAGTTTGGTGCATAAAAAAAATATATCCATCCATCCAACTCTCAACGTGTATATATATATATATTTATATTTTAATTTTAATTTTAATTTTAAATTCTAATAATAAGGGTATGTTAGCGAATGTTGTAAGGGTGTAAGTCGAAATTCTGTCCGTGTAACGCTACGCTATTTTTAATCATTATAAGTTATGTTCAACCTTTTTAATTTAATCTCTCGTAGCTAAGTTATTATTATGCTTATTTAATACTGAAGTAATCATGATGTTGGGCTAAATATTTAAATTTGGGTAATTGGGCTTTGTATCATAATTGGGGTTTGGACAAAAGAACGACACTTGTGGAAATTAGACTATGGGCTATTAATGGGCTTTATATTTATTTAACTAAATGATAGTTTGTTAATTTTAATATAAAGATTTACAATTAGACGTACATATAAATAACCATATACACTCGATCGAACACGATGGGCGGGATATTTATATGTACGAATAATCATTCATCTAACCGGACACGGGAATGGATTAATAGTCTATGGAATTATTAAAACAGGGGTAAAATTATGTACAAGGACACTTGGCATAATTTATAACAAAGTATTAAAACCTAGGGTTACACGCAGTCGATATCCTTATGTAATTATTAAACAAAGTATTAAGACCTTGTTACAGTTTAAGTCCCCAATTAGTTAGAATATTTGACTTCGGGTATAAGGATAATTTGACGAGGACACTCGCACTTTATATTTATGACTGATGACTGTTATGGACAAAAACCAGACGGACATATTAAATAATCCAGGACAAAGGACAATTAACCCATGGGCATAAAACTAAAAATCAACACGTCAAACATCATGATTACGAAAGTTTAAATAAGCATAATTCCTTTATTTTCATATTTAATTGCACTTCTAATTATTACACTTTTATTTATTGTTATTGTATTTAATTGCACTTTTAATTATTGACATTGTATTTAATTACACTTTTAATTTTCGTACTCTTTAATTATAGCAATTTTATTTCATCGCACTTTTATTTATTGTAATTTCATTATCGTTATTTACTTTACACTTTAAATTAAGTTGTATTTATTTTTAATATTTTACATTAGGTTTTAACTGCGACTAAAGTTTTAAAATCGACAAACCGGTCATTAAACGGTAAAAACCCCCTTTTATAATAATAATATTACTTATATATATTTGTATTTTTATAAATTAAAACTAATATAGCGTTAAGCTTTGTTTAAAAGATTCCCTGTGGAACGAATCGGACTTACAAAAAACTACACTACTGTACGATTAGGTACACTGCCTATAAGTGTTGTAGCAAGGTTTAGGTATATCCATTCTATAAATAAATAAATATCTTGTGCAAAATTGTATCGCATTTAATAGTATTTCCTAGTAAAAATAAAGCTATTTCATATACACCTCGCATAACATCAAGTATTTTTGGCGCCGCTGCCGGGGAACAAATCTAGCTTAAAAGCCGAAAGCGAAACGCTATATATAAAAAAAAATTTAATTTTTATTTTACTTTTATAAAAAAAATACTCTTTTGTAAAAATACGTTTTAAATATTCGAAGATATAAAAAGAAAAATATAAATATAAATATTTTTAAGAGTTTGTTAAATATATAACTTCTATAAAAAGTTTCTTTATCTTTATTTTATAAAAATATATAAGTTTTATAAAGTTTCTTTATTTTTATTTTTAAGTTTGTAAAAATATAAATTTTATTTAAATATTTTGTATTTTTTTAAAACAGAAAAATCAAAACAGCAAAAAAAAAAAATTTAAAAACTCTCGGCCTGGTACTGTAGCAGCCCGTAACCTGGCCCAAAATCCAAGCTCATGCGATCGCATGAGCCCGAAGGCAATTACTCATGCGATCGCATGAGGGTCTCTGACAGGCCACAGGAAGCCCTAGTTCAGCATTAATTACGGGTTATTATTATTATTATTTAATTTAAAACCCTAATTAGGTTTTTAATATTTAATTAGTTAGTTTAGATTTTAATTAATTTGTATTTTTAGTTTATTTAGTTTAATTAAATTATAAAATTAATAGTTTTATAAAATAAAAATATAAAAATAATATTTTTATAAAAGTTGTACTTTTTACAACTTTTAGTATATTTTTATATTTTGTACCTTTTAATTGTTTTAGCGTAATTTTTTGTATTTTTCGTTCGTATTTAGTTTTAAGATATAGTTTTTACCATAGTTATTTTTACTTCTAGATTTTTAGGCTTTGCCATAAAATCCCTTAAGTGCTTTTTCTTTAGACTAAGATTTAGGTTCTTTAGAATTTTGCGACGTTTTTTTAAGTTTTAGTACCTTTTTAAGTTATTGCCATTTGGGATATAGTTTTACTTGTAAGCTTTAATATTTTTAGACGCAACTTTTAATTCTTAGTTTTTAGTTCCTTTTTAAGTTTCAACGCGCTACTTTCTTATTTATTTTTCGACGCCTTTTATCTATGAATCAATTATCACTCCAATTAGTAATCTCAATTTGCAATTTTAATTTTAAGTTAGTGATAATAATAAGGTTGGGTTAGTCGAGTGTTTTAAAGTTTTATAAGTCATTTTTTTTTCTTTCTTATTTCTCCAATTTTAATACCGACGCGCTCTTTTTCTTTCTTATTTCTCGACATTCTAGTTTTTAGGACTTAGAATTTTCTACTTCTTCTCTAAATTTCTTTAAATTACGAAAAATTATTTTAAGCGGTTAAATTGATAGATATCAAAATTTTATGGTTCGTAGTAATAGTTGGATTTGTATGTGGACCGGGTTATTGGAGCCAAACAGTACTCAATTATATTGAGACCAAACGAATCCTTCCCCTCTGCTGCATCTTTTGGCTATTCGAAACGTGGGCAAAATCAGAAAATTCTATTAATTTGATAACTTATATAATTTTTCTTCCTTTTTAAAAACTAATAGGATATTCAGTGAATGCACTGAGCAAAACGTTCACCACCTTTTCTACGTTCACCACCTGTAACTCGATCAAGACATCTAGCAAATATTGTCGCCGTTGATTTTTCTTTAGAATCGTCATCCATTCGACCAAGTACTCCAATTCAAATTTTCGATAATCCATTTTTTGAACCCGACCTCACAATTGAGAATCCGGAGAATATTCAGGGACGATTCATAGATCTTGAACCACTAATCTTTCCTCCGGAACCACCAATCATTCAAACAGAGATTGTTGAGGAACGAACCATTAAATCAGAATCCTCTAGTGATTTAGATTCAACAAATTCAATCATGGAAAATCTGGAACCTCTAAGTATGGAAGACCGAATGAGAGCTAAATGCACTGGCCAAGGTCACGCAATTACTCATCCAGACATTAATGCGCCAGATTATGAAATCAAAGGACAAATTCTACACATGGTGACTAATCAATGCCAATTTAGTGGTGCGCCGAAGGAAGATCCAAATGAACATCTTCGTACCTTTAATAGGATCTACACTCTATTTAAAATAAGAGAAGTTGAAGATAAACAGATATATCTCATGTTATTTCCCTGGACTTTAAAGGGAGAAGCCAAAGATTGGTTAGAATCGTTACCTGAAGGGGCGATCGATACATGGGACGTTTTAGTTGAAAAATTTCTTAAACAATTCTTTCCGGCATCCAAAGCCGTAAGACTTCAAGGAGAAATTGTTACGTTCACACAGAAGCCAAATGAAACTCTATATGAGGCATGGACCAGATTTGGAAAGTTATTGAGAGGATGTCCGCAACATGGTTTAGACACCTGTCAAATAGTACAAATATTCTACCAAGGATGCGACATCACTACAAGGAAAGACATCGATATAGCAGCTTGTGGTTCCATTATGAAGAAAACCGAAACTGACGCTTATAAGATTATTGATAACACTGCTTCCCACTCACATGAGTGGCACCAAGAAAAAGATATCGTTAGATCATCTAAAGCAGCTAGAGCCGATTCTAGCCATGACTTAGATTCCATTTCCGCAAAGATAGATGCTGTCGAGAGACGAATTGAAAAGATGACTAAAGATATCCACTCAATACGAATTAGTTGTGAGCAGTGTGGAGGACCACATTTGACAAAAGATTGTCTCAGTATTGAACTAACAATGAAACAAAGAGAGAATATTTCATACATAAACCAAAGGCCTGGAAATAATTATCAGGATAATTATCAACCGCCAAGACCGATTTACAACCAAAACCAGAATTATAATCGAAATGTTCCATACAACAACCAACAAGGTCCTAGCAATCAATAAGTATCCAATAATACTTACAATCAGCAAAGACCTAATTTTCAAAACAAACCACCACAAACCGATGATAAAAAGCCGAATTTAGAAGATATGATGACGAAGCTAGTTGAATCTCAAACACAGTTTTTCACATCTCAGAAACAAACCAATGAACAAAATGCTCAAGCATTTAGAAATCAACAAGCTTCTATTCAAAATCTGGAACAAGAAGTGAGCAACCTAGCAAGGTTAATAGGTGAAAGAAAACTGGGAAGTTTACCTAGTGATACAAATGCTAACCCCCAGAATGAAACAGCTAAAGCCATTACCACAAGAAGTGGTATTACACTTAAACCACCTGAAATACCTGTAATTTCTGATGAATCTATTCCTACTCCACAAGAACCACAATCTGATCAAGATAAGGAAAAAGAACCGGTAGTTGAAAAGGTTAATGAAGATAACACAGTTAAAGCTAAACCTTATGTTAAACCATACCAACCACCACTTCCTTACCCGAGTAAAATGAGAAAAGAGAGACTTGAAGCCGAGCAATCCAAATTCTTGGATATGTTTAAACAGATAAATGTAAATCTTCCTTTCATTAATGTAATTTCAGGAATGCCTAGATATGCTAAATTTCTGAAAGATCTAAACTCGAATAGAAAGAAAATGGAAGAACTCTCGGCTGTTACTATGAATGCTAATTGTTCAGCAGTGCTGTTGAATAAGATACTAGAAAAACTATCTGATCCAGGAAGTTTCACAATTCCATGTTTTCTGGGTAGTCTTAGTTCAGTAGAAGCATTGGAAGACTTAGGTGCTAGTATAAATTTAATGCCGTATTCACTATACGCTAAACTAGACCTTGGAGAATTGAAACCAACAAAAATAAGCATACAACTAGCCGATAGATCAGTAAAATATCCTAGAGGGATAATGGAAAACATGCTAGTTAAAGTTGGTACTTTAGTATTTCCAGTAGATTTTGTTATTATGGACATGGAAGAAGATTCTCAAGTTCCTCTCATATTAGGAAGACCATTTTTAAACACGGCTAAAGCAATGATAGACGTGTTTGGTAAGAAACTGACCCTAAGTATAGAGGACGAGAGTGTTACCTTTTCAGTTGATAGAGCAATGCAACAACCGCAATCTGCAGATGATACATGTTATTATATTCAAACTATAGAATCACATGCAGAATTGTTAAAAGAATTTCCAGAATTACAAGGAACAGGAAAATGTTCTTTAGGAGAAGGAACTGATCCAATTGATGAAACTGAAATGTTAGATACACTAATGGCTAATGGATATGAACCAACAACAGAAGAAATTCAAATGCTAAAAGAAGAAGACAGATATCGATACAAATCATCGATAGAAGAACCACCGACATTAGAGTTAAAGCCACTTCCAAACCATTTGGAATATGCTTATTTACATGGTGAATCTGAATTACCTGTAATAATATCGTCTTCTCTTACTGAAAATGAGAAATCACAACTTATTTCTGTGTTGAAAGCTCATAAACCAGCTATTGCATGGAAAATTCATGATATTAAAGGAATAAGTCCTTCGTATTGCACACATAAAATCCTTATGGAAGAAGGTCATAAAACATATGTGCAACGCCTACGAAGACTAAATCCAAATATGCAAGATGTTGTGAAGAAAGAAATTATTAAACTGCTTGATGCAGGTTTAATTTATCCAATTTATGATAGTCCATGGGTAAGCCTAGTTCAATGCGTGCCTAAGAAGGGTGGCATGACTGTCATCACAAATGAGAAAAATGCGCTTATTCTGACTAGGACTGTAACAGGATGGCGTGTTTGTATTGATTATAGAAAATTAAATGACGCCACCAGAAAAGATCACTTTCCCTTATCTTTTATTGATCAAATGTTGGAAAGATTAGCCGGAAATAATTACTATTGTTTTCTTGATGGTTTTTTCGGATATTTTCAAATTCCAATAGCACCCGAGGATCAAGAGAAAACCACATTCACGTGCCCTTATGGTACTTTTGCTTACAAACGCATGCCATTTGGACTTTGCAACGCCCCTGCAACCTTTCAAAGGTGCATGATGGCGATTTTTCACGACATGATAGAAGAATGCATGGAAGTTTTCATGGATGACTTTTCAGTCTTAGGTGATAATTTTGAATCATGTTTAGTTAATCTTGAACGAATGCTTATTAGATGCGAACAATCAAATCTAGTTCTTAATTAGGAGAAATGCCATTTCATGGTTAAAGAAGGCGTCGTTCTTGGACATACAATTTCAAAGGAAGGAATTGAAGTGGATAGAGCTAAAGTAGATGTAATTTCTAAACTTCCACATCCCACCAATGTTAGAGGAGTTAGGAGTTTTCTAGGGCATGCCGGTTTTTACCGACGTTTCATAAAAGATTTTTCTAAAATTGCCACTCCTATGAATAAACTCCTAGAAAAGGATGCTCCATTCATCTTTTCAGATGAATGTATCAAATCTTTTAATATTCTTAAAGAAAAACTCACTAATGCGCCGATCATGATAACACCAAATTGGAATCTACCATTTGAACTTATGTGCGATGCAAGTGATTTTGCAATGGGAGCCGTTTTAGGACAAAGGATTGAAAAATGATTTCAACCTATATATTATGCTAGTAAGACGTTACAAGGAGCACAAACAAATTATACAACTACTGAAAAGGAACTCTTTGCTATTGTCTTTGCTTTCGACAAATTTCGATCATATCTCGTTCTAGCTAAAACGGTGGTCTATACCGACCATTCTGCTCTTAGATACCTATTTTTAAAACAAGATACTAAACCACGATTAATCCATTGAATCTTACTCTTACAAGAGTTCGATATTGAAATCCGAGATAAAAGAGGAGCAGAAAATCTCGCAGCGGATCATCTTTCTCGTCTTGAAAATCCCGAATTAGAAGTTCTAAATGAATCGGCCATACAAGACAACTTTCCTGATGAATATCTATTGAAGATAGATTATAATGAAATTCCATATGTTTGCAGACTATGCAAACTACTTAGTATGTGGATTCCTTGAAAAAGAATTATCGTACCAAAAACGAAAGAAATTCTTTAGTGATATAAAACACTATTTCTGGGAAGATCCACATTTGTTTAAAAGTTGTCCCGATGGAATAATACGCCGATGTGTATTCGGAAATGAAGCTAGTAAAATTTTAAACCATTGTCACACAGGACCAACAGGAGGGCATTATGGGCCTCAACTAACAGCAAGAAAAGTTTATGATACTGGATTCTATTGGCCTACAATTTACAAAGACGCACACCTTCTTTGCAAATCCTGTGATGCATGTCAAAGGGCCGGAAAAATAAGTCAACGTGATGAAATGCCACAAAATGTCATTCAAGTATGTGAAGTATTTGACATTTGGGGTATTGACTTTATGGGTCCATTTCTAAAATCTCATAATAATCTCTACATTCTCGTAGCCATTGATTATGTATCTAAATGGGCGGAAGCACAAGCTCTCCCAACTAACGATGCACGAGTTGTAGTCAACTTTTTAAAACGTCTTTTTGCAAGGTTTGGAACACCGAAAGCTTTAATAAGTGATCGGGGAACTCATTTCTGTAATAATCAACTTGAGAAAGTTCTCAAAAGATATGGAGTAACTCATAAAATCTCCACTGCTTATCATCTACAAACAAGTGGACAAGTTGAAAATACCAACCGAGTTTTAAAACGTATTCTAGAGAAAACCGTAGGATCAAATTCGAAGGAATGGTCCATTAAATTAGAGGATGCACTCTGGGCTTTTAGAACAGCCTATAAAACTCCAATTGGAACCACACCTTTTAAACTCGTTTACAGAAAAGCATGTCATCTTCCAGTAGAAATTGAACACAAAGCATTTTGGGCCTTGAAGACATGTAATCTTGATTTACATGAAGCCGGACGTCTACGATTAAGTCAACTAAACGAATTAGAAGAATTAAGACATGAAGCATACGAAAATTCGTTAATCTATAAAGAAAGAACGAAGAAATGGCATGATAAAAGAATCAGAAGTTCAAAAGAATTTAAAGAAGGAGACAAAGTTCTTCTTTTCAATTCACGATTCAAGCTATTTCTTGGAAAATTGAAATCAAGATGGTCTGGACCATTCATAGTTAAAAGAGTTTTCCCATACGGAACAGTAGAATTAATAAATTCAAATGGGATTGAATTTAAGGTTAATGGTCACAGAGTTAAACATTACATAGATAGTCCGATGGAAGTTGACAACGAAGTTAATCACAATTTCAACACCACAGCTAACTAAGTGTGGGGAGAATCAAGTCTTTAAAGGATAATATGTATTTCTGTTAATGTTAGATTTTCTGTTTTCGTGTAGTTCTCGAAAATAGAACCCGAATGGTCTTTCCCTAGCAGACCCTAAAGAACTAGTCTTCTTCCCCCATTCTGAATTTTTATTTTTTTAGGTTTTACGAGATGAAGACTTCCTGTGAACTAAACCATGGTCTAATGCTACACGCTTTGATTACTAAACGTAATAATGACACACTTCCAAGTGAATTGGTATCATTAATCAGAGGTAAATTGGACGGAGTAAGAAAATAATCCAGATGCAAAAATAATAAGTTACAATTTGGTAAAGGAAAATCAAAATCTGCAGCGAAAAGAAGAGCACGACACCTTGAAAAATGTCACAAATGCGGAAAATGGTCACACGAAGGTAAATGTTCAAATAATCAAACCTATTCAAACACCGAATTTGTTACTTTATGCAGAGACGGACCGTTCATATGTTTAGAAGAAAAAATGATAAATGCTCAAGGTTACGCCTATGTAGCTATGGAAAACCAATTAGTCTGACTATCTTATGAGTGGGCTAGAGCATATCACTAAGAAATATATTTCACAGGTAAGTTTGTACAGTTTTCATTTTTATTTTTATTTTTAACCTTTTGATAATAAACGCTAATTTGTTCGCTATAAAGTATTAAATTGGTATTCGATAAAATTAAGTCTTGCGACCGAAATTGTTGATATCATACAAAAATTTATTACATCACTGCGAAATTTACCGTTTATTCTTAAGGTATAAATATCTTTAATCAATCAACCCAAAATATTTCAAAAATTCGTCATGAGTTAAATTAGGTCATGGAACCGAAATTACTTTACCGGAAAGAGGGGCGTATATTTTTGATAATATTTGATTGATTAAAGTGGGATAAAAGACCAAAAAGATTTTTAATTTTATTTTTACCATATTTTTAAAATTAATATATTAATATTAAAATAATATTTTAAGCTTGTTAAAATTAATATATATTTAAAATTGTAAATATTTGAAAAATTAGTATTTTTAATATAAGTTTGTATGTATGAAAATAAAAATATAATTTAAGTTTGGTGTGAATTTTTAATATGAATTTTTAATTTTATGCATTTTAAATTTAAGTTTGGTGTGAATTTAAAAACAAAAATTTACTTTATTTCGCTAAGTTAAAAATATGATTTTTAAAATTCGTCGTGAGTTGAAGACTAGGTCGTTGAACCGAAATTGCTCTACCCAAGGAAGGGACGAGAACTTTTATTATCATTATTTTTAATCTTATTGAATTAAAGTATGCCAAAAATATTAAAAAAACCCAAAAATCTTTACTTTTAAAACCGCGATTAAAAAGTGACAAATTTTAAAATTTTGTCGAGGGACGGACTAGGACATCGATCCGAAACGCCCTCATCCTAAAAAGAAACAAAATTTTAGAATTTTATTAATTATATGTTTTAGAAGTTATAAGGTTTTAAAAAAAAAAAAAAAAAAGGTCAAAACACTCTAGCCGGCACCCCATGCGATCGCATGGGGTTTACACACCAACCTCATGCGATCGCATGAGGCTGGAAAACTGGCCAGATCAAAAACTCTCAGCGAGTCTGCTTCTACACCACAACACACACACATACCCGAAAATACTCCCAAATATTCACCAAATTTCACCAAAATTCACCGTAATTCATCAAATTTTTCGCTCTAATCATGCCTAGATTCACATTCTTTAGCAAAAAGGTAAAAATTACACCCCTAAACTCTATAAATTCCTAGTTTTTGTGATAATTACCAATATTTTACCTAATGCAATTTTGTTGATTTCTAGTGTAATTAGTGTTAAATTGTTAGTATTTTATGCATGTATAACCTAGATTGATGCTATTTAACATGATTTGAAGCTATAAACTTCAAAATTTTTAGAAATCTAGGGTTTGTGTTCTTGAGCAATTTGAGGCTTTTTGATATAAATAGGTTATGGCCGATTTTTGTCATGAATTATTGCTAAATTGAGTAGTGTAACATGTTTAGGTAGTTAAATGATCCAAACATTGATCCTAAACATGATTTTTGAAGATTAAAGTGGACTTTTTAAGTCCAAAATTCATGAACTTGATTAATTTGATATATTTGCCATTTGAGACTTGTTTAATTGTTAGTAATGACTATTTTGACATGTTATTTGAGTTAAATACTTATGAACTTTGTCTACATTTCCATATGTGCTTATTTAAAAAAGTGTAGAATTGTGAAAAAAAATTGTGAAAATATGTATAAGTTTAATTTTGATTTAACATGTTATTGTGATTGTTTTAAGTTGTTATTTTGCTAACACTAATGCATATTTGAATGCACAAATTTTGTGTTTAATGTGTTTTGCAGAAAGCCAATACTAGAGGTTCAGGATCATCATCATCTAGACGACCTGCTCCAGCACCAGAACCAGAACCAGAAATGCAACACGAGCCAGAACCCAAACAAGAACCACAACAGGAACCACAACAACAGCCTGATCAACACGTACCTTATTATGATCCTGTACAGTTTGTTAATGAATTCATAGTATTCCCGATGAGGCCACCAGTAGAATACCTAACGATTGCTGAGCACACTTTGCATCCTAATCTGAGATTTGATAGAAGATGGAGGGATTACGAGACATATCAAAGGAACAAATTCAGATTGGTAAATAAAAACGTAGAGGTGCCAAGGGTAATCGATTGGGATCCTTTGGAAAGAGTTCAGCTAGCTAATAGAGTCAGACTGCTACTGATTCAGAGGTACGGGAACTCTTCTTTTACAGATTGGGAACGTCTTTTCACCATTCGTAGACCTGTATATAAGGAATGGTGTGTTGAGCTCATGAGTACTGTATCACTTGATACAAATATAGTTAGAATAGATGATAGAAGATTTCTTAAGTTTATCCTTGGCGGTAGGATGTACAGAATGTCCATGCTGGACATGGCCAGGGCTTTACGGATATATACTCCTGGTGAGTTGCTACTACCCGATTGTACAAATTTGATTCATTATGGTGAAAGGGTAGATAGCAACTTTGACGCTGACGCCATTTGGAGGCGTATGTCACATTTTGATGTTTTTACACGAGCAGGAGGACACTCCTATACATATATTGACAGAGCTGAGCTTCGTATCATTCATAGATTTTTGGCTAACTCGATTACACAAAGAGGTAACAATAAAGAAAAAATAACCTTACATGATTTATTCTACCTAAAGTGTATTCGGGATCCTAGAAGCTTTGTCAATATCCCTTACTGTGTTGGTTTTTATTTATCTAAAATGGTAGAAGGAATGCAGGACGGGAGTATAATAGGAGGAGGTATTTTTGTTACTCTCATTGGAGAGTATTTAGGTGTTGATAGGAACCAAGGGGGTCCATTACAGCTTTGTAGAGAACAGGTTGAGCCTTTAGGATTGAAAGTTTATATGGGTGCTAAGGTATTGAAAAGTAGACGCAACCAGGCAGTACCCTATGAGGGCCCTCATCCACAGGTAGAAAGGGGCTCAGACGAGGAAATGGAGGAAGCGGAAGACATTAGGTATGTCTTTCGAGATGCTATTCTTGACGTCCACGTTCGTATAGATGAGGAATCAATGACGAACGCGGCCAGACATAGTATGTACGAGCAGTGGAACTCCGAGCGAGTATACGAGGATTATAGGCGATGCCATCAGCACCAAATCATGAGCCAGCTATCATATCAGGTACCAAATAATTACGTGCCTACTCGACCTGCTCATTTTTCGCCACACAACCCCGAGATCCGACCACCCTTAACCGGTATGACTATAACCAAGCCTATCAGGACACCTATAACCAACAATGGAACGCACCTGACGAGATGAACTAGAACCCCTATCCAGACTGATTTAGTTCCATTGGTTATTTTTATGATTTTTATGTTTTTATCTTTTTACTTTTTCATGTTTAAACTTATGTTATTGGATATATTTATGTAATTTTTATCATTTTTATTATTATTGTGTACTAATATTTCACATTTAGGATTTGAAAGTGGGATATTAAGTCCCATTTCAAATTGTCATGCATGTTTATATTTGTATTGTATGTATATTGTTGATTGTACAAAACAGGGTAAAACAGTGCATTTTCAAAGACTGGCATTAAGTTCAGCAAAAGCTAGTTTTGACGACAAAACGAAAAACAAATGTGATGTACCAACAGACGGAATGAACAAATGATGTGCACCATTTATCATTCAGCAAACAAACTCCAATATGTTTGGAAACTTTGGTAAAATTTAATCATTTTTCTACGCTAATCACCCTCAATAATTTAAATTGTTACTGATTTCTTGCAAATGAGGGCATTGCAAGATCTTAAGTGTGGGAAGAGGTTAAATTCTTTCGGATTTTTAAAATTTTTAACTTATACACTTGGTTACCATTAAAAATACTAGTAAAGCAGTAGTTGTATTAGAATCTAGTGCTCTCTGATAATAAAGAACAACCCTAGTCTTATATACTGACTACCCAATTCTAGTAAAAATTTTCAAAATTTTCAATTAAATGAATTCAAAATCATGTTTATACATATTTATGAACGATAAAACTAGGTGTTAACACCGAAATTATTGTTACCTCGGAAAGGACATAAATTGAGAAACAAACCAAAATGTTAGAATTCATTTAAAATGGAATAGAGGACAATAAAAAGGCAAATAAAAGAAAATAAAAGCCAAGTGTGGGAAAATTTACCAAGTTATTTTAAACATATGTCACATATTTCTGTAACAAATAATTGAAGATACTTTTGTTTTGGACTAAACTAAAAAGTTTTACCCGATTTACTGTAATATATTTGAAAGAAAAGATGGATCTACACGATGAATCAATTCCATCATTAAAAGGAAGTAAAGTCTTCCGAAAAAGAAATGCGCTTCTTGATTTAGGTCATGAAGTTGTCGTCCAGACCAGCTGTAGGTTGACGAAAAACCTAGAAAAGTCATCTCTAAAATCAGCAGGAAATCCACGGACCTCAGCATCAAACAGGGTCGCCAAGTGGTCAGACTTATCCTATCCATGAGAGGATCTGTCTTGTAAAATGGGGAGGACGCCGTGCAAATTAGCTTGATAAGACTAATGAATCAGACCCCCAGAAAGGATAATCTCCTTAAAAGATCTAAAATCAGCTTTTAAGACTGATATTACTCAATCCTAGAGATTGACCTTAAAGATTGAGAATTACAAACTCATGGAATTCAATGATATCTAAACTCGAGCTTGAACGAGAAAATATTTTGATCAAAATCTCAAACCGATTTGTTTTCTGAAAACCCATTTTTCAATGCGTTCATTACCATTGAACGTAAAATCCTAGGAATTCACCTGGAATTCATTAGGTCACCTGAACCAAATCGGGTGTCAACCGTAAGAACGGTGGTTGCATTGCATGGTCAAAGACAGGACCTTGTGCCAGAACGGAAAAATTATAAGGGTGAGCTTTACTATTGTTCCTACAAAGGATAGTAATTGCGTCCGACACATTATAGACCATAATTAAAAGCATGTCAGGGGACATTGCCTGAACAGTTGCTTGTTCAACGCTTTCCTTTACAATCGGACGGTAGTTTACCGAAAGGTAATATACGGAGCAAGTATACTGGACGTGTTGCTTTTCCAATACAAGGTTAGCAAGTGGGTGACACAAAACCACAAGTTTTGAGCTAAAATTTTCAAATCTAAAACCCACCAAACTCACAAAAACAATTTGCAAACATCGGTGAAGGGTTATTCCGAAAAACTTATCTAGAGTAAAAGCTAGATTTAATTTTTAAAAGATCAAATGTTTTCATAAAGATCCAATTTCCTTAATGGATCTAAATTTTATAGTCATGTGGGACTGTAAACTACATCGTTACTACCATTGTTTATACCGCCGTATAGAAATCACTGTTGTACAAAGTGTGAAGAATAAAGAAGTGATTCTAGTATATTTCAAGACTATATTGCTTGAGGACAAGCAACGCTCAAGTGTGGGAATATTTGATAATGCTAAAAACGAACATATATATCATAACATTATCCCTCAAGAAAGACAAGCTTTTAGTTGCAATTGTTCTATTTACAAGTGATATTTGTTTAAATAATAAAAGGT
Source organism: Rutidosis leptorrhynchoides (assembly GCF_046630445.1). NCBI lineage: Eukaryota > Viridiplantae > Streptophyta > Magnoliopsida > Asterales > Asteraceae > Rutidosis > Rutidosis leptorrhynchoides. The sequence goes on from NC_092338.1 coordinate 293,040,631, forward strand.
GAAGACAAAAGACAGATTCGACGAATTGAAGACGCAAACGACCAAAAAGCTCAAAAGTACAAAGTACAATCAAAGAGGTTCCAATTATTGATGATAAACGTCTCAAAATTACAAGAGTACAAGACGCGAAACGCAAAGTACAAGATATTAAATTATACGCAAGGACGTTCGAAAATCCGGAACCGGGACCAGAGTCAACTCTCAACGCTCGACGCAACGGACTAAAAATTACAAGTCAACGGAGTACAAGAATATAATATAATATATATATAATTAAATTTAATTATATATATTATATTATATAATAAATAAATAAGAAGCCCATGTTTTTAAAGACTTTTGTGCCTCCCCAGCTGGCCATGCAATCGCATGGCCTTGAAGGGCAAAGCCCATGCGATCGCATGAGGCCCTTTTCCAGCCCACATGCCTATAAAAGTCGCAGTTTGGTGCATCAAAAAAAAAATATATCCATCCATCCAACTCTCAACGTATATATATATATATATATACATATATATATATATATATATATATATATATATATATATATATATATATATATATATATTTTAATTTTAATTTTAAATTCTAATAATAAGGGTATGTTAGCGAATGTTGTAAGGGTGTAAGTCGAAATTCTGTCCGTGTAACGCTACACTATTTTTAATCATTGTAAGTTATGTTCAACCTGTTTAATTTAATGTCTCGTAGCTAAGTTATTATTATTCTTATTTAATACCGAAGTAATCATGATGTTGGGCTAAATATTTAAATTTGGGTAATTGGGCTTTATATCATAATTGGGGTCTGGACAAAAGAACGACACTTGTGGAAATTAGACTATGGGTTATTAATGGGCTTTATATTTGTTTAACTAAATGATAGTTTGTTAATTTTAATATAAAGATTTACAATTGAACGTTGATGTTATGCGAGGTGTATATAAAATAGTTTATATTTTACTAGGAAAAACTATTAAATACGATACAATTTTACACAAGATATTTATTTATTTATAGAATGGATATACTTAAACCTTGCTACAACACTTATAGGCAGTGTACCTAATCGTACAGTAGTGTAGTTTTTAGTAAGTCCGGTTCGTTCCACAGGGAAATCTTTAAACAAAGCTCAACGCTATATTAGTTTACTTTTATAAAAATACAAATATATATATAAGTAATATTATTATTATAAAGGGGGGTTTTTTTACCGTTTAATGACCGATTTGTCGATTTTAAAACTTTAGTCGCAGTTAAAACCTAATGTAAAATATTAAATAAATAAAAGACTTAAATTAAAACTTAAAGTAAATAACGATAATGAAATTGCGAATAATAAAAGTGCGATAAAATAAACTTGCGATAATTAAAGAGTACGATAATTAAAAGTGCGATAAAATAAAATAACAATAAAAATGCGATAATTAGAAGTGCAATTAAATATAACATAAAAGAAATTAAATATGAAATAAAAGAATTATGCTTATTTAAACTTCCGTAATCATGATGTTTGACGTGTTGATTTTAGTTTTATGCCCATGGGTTAATTGTCCTTTGTCCTGGATTATTTAATATGTCCGTCTGGTTTTTGTCCATAACAGTCCATCAGTCATAAATATAAAGTGCGAGTGTCCTCGTCAAATTATTATTATACCCGAAGTTAAATATTCCAACTAATTGGGGATTCGAATTGTAACAAGGTTTTAATACTTTGTTTAATGAATACACCAGGTTATCGACTGCGTGTAAACCAAGGTTTTACTACTTTGTTAACAATTACACCAATTACCCTTGAATGTAATTTCACCCCTGTTTTAATTATTCTAGTGGCTATTAATCCATTCCCGTGTCCAGTTAAATGAACGATTATTCGTACATATAAATACCCCGCCCATCGTGTCCGATCGAGTGTATATGGTAATTTATAGGGACGCCCAATTGTAAATCTTTATATTAACATTAACAAACTATCATTTAGTTAAACAAATATAAAGCCCATTAATAGCCCATAGTCTAATTTCCACAAGTGTCGTTCTTTTGTCCAAACCCCAATTATGGTACAAAGCCCAATTACCCAATTTTAGTAATTAGCCCAACATCATGATTACTTCGTTTTAAATAAGCATAATAATAACTTAGCTACGAGACATTAATATAAAAAGGTTGAACATAACTTACAATGATTAAAAATAGCGTAGCGTTACACGGACAGAATTTCGACTTACACCCTTACAACATTCACTAACATACCCTTATTATTAGAATTATAATTAAAATTAAAATATAAATTATATATATATATATATATATATATATATATATATATATATATATATATATATATATATATATATAAATTTTACGTATGATAAGAGAAGAAAAAGATATAGATTATGAATTTTGATCAGAATTCGGTTGGCTTTATAGGGATTTTCGAAATTTGGGGCTCCGCGACTCGCGGCAAAATCCTCTTCAAACTCCGCGAGTCGCGGAGAATGTATTTACAGCTCACACCCTTGGAGTCTTTCTCTGCCGACGGTTTATAATATATATATAATATATATATATAATTAATATAATTAATTATATATTATATTATATTTATCTACATAGTTAACTTGTAATTTTTAGTCCGTTGCGTCGAGCGTTGAGAGTTGACTCTGGTCCCGGTTCCGGATTTTCGAACGTCCTTGCGTACAATTTTATATTTTGTACTTTGCGTTTTGAATCTTGTACTCTTGTAATTTCGAGACGTTTCTTATCAATAATTGGAACCTTTTTGATTGTCTTTTGTACTTTTGAGCTTTTTGGTCGTTTGCGTCTTCAATTCGTTGAATCTGTCTTTTGTCTTCACCTTTTATTATTTAAACGAATATCACTTGTAAATAGAACAATCGCAACTAAAAGCTTGTCTTTCTTGAGGAATAATGCTATGAAATATATGTTCGTTTTTAGCATTATCAAATATTCCCACACTTGAGCGTTGCTTGTCCTCAAGCAATATCGTCTTGAAATACTCGAATCACTTCTTTATTCTTCACACTTTGTACATCAGTGATTTCTATACGGCGGTATAAACAATGGTAGTAACGATATGGTTTACAGTCCCACATGACTATAAAAATTTAGATCCATTAAGGAAATTGGATCTTTATGAAAACATTTGATCTTTTGAAAATTAAATCTAGTTTTTACCCTAGATAAGTTTTCCGGGATAACCCTTTACCGGTGTTTGCAAAATATTTTTGTGGGTTTGGTGGGTTTCAGATTTGAAAATTTTAGCTCAAAACTTATGGTTTTGTGTCACCCACTTGCTAACCTTGTATTTGGAAAGCAACACGTCCAGTTTACTTGTCTCGTATATTACCTTTCGGTAAACTACCGTCCAGTTGTAAAGGAAAGCGTTGAACAAGCAACTGTTAAGGCAATGTCCTCTGACATGCTTTTAATTATGGTCTATAACGTGTCGGACGCAATTACTATCCTTGGTAGGAGCAATAGTAAAGTTCATCCTTATGATTTTTCGGTATGGCACGAGGTCCTGTCTTTGACCACTACGCAACCACCGTTCTTACGGTTGACACCCGATTTGATTCAGGTGACCTAATGAATTCCAGGTGAATTCCTAGGATTTTACGTTCAATGGTAATGAACGCATTAAAAGTAGGGTTTTCAGAAAACAAATCGGTTTGTAATTTTGATCAAAATATTTTCTCGTTCAAGCTCGAGTTTAGATATCATTGAATTCCATGAGTTTGTAATTCTCAATCTTTAAGGACAATCTCAAGGATTGAGTGATATCAGTCTTAAAAGCTGATTTTTAATCTTTAAGGAGATTATCCTTTCTGGGGATCTGATTCATTAGTCTTATCCAGCTAATTTGCATGGTGCCCCCCCATTGTACGAGATAAATCCTTCTCATGGTTAGGATAAATCTGACCACTTGGCGACCCTGTTTAATGCTGAGGTCCGTGGATTTCCTGCTGATTTTAGTGATGACTTTTCTAGATTTTTCGTCAACCTACAGCTGGTCTGGACGACAACTTCATGACCTAAATCAAGAAGCGCGTTTCTTTTTCGGAAGACTTTACTTCCTTTTAATGATGGAATTGATTCATCATGTAGATCCATCTCTTCTTTTCTTTCATCGGGTAAAAACAGTTTAGTTTAGTCCAAAGCAAAAGTATTTTCAGTTATTTGTTACAGATATATGTGACATATGTTTAAGATAACTTGGTAAATTTTCCCACACTTGGCTTTTATTTTCCTTTTTATCGTCCTCTATTCCATTTTAAATGAATTTTAACATTTTAGTTTGTTTCTTAATTTATGTCCTTTCCGAGGTAACAATAATTTCGGTGTTAAAACCTAGTTTTATCGTTCATAAATATGTATAAACATGATTTTGAATTCATTTAATTGAAAATTTTTTTAAAAATTTTTTTTACTAGAATTGGGTAGTCAGTATATAAGACTAGGGCTGTTCTTTTTTATCAGAGAGCACTAGATTCTAATACAACTACTGCTTTACTAGTATTTTTAATGGTAACCAAGTGTTTAAGATAAAAATTTTAAAATCCGAAAGAATTTAACCCCTTCCCACACTTAAGATCTTGCAATGTCCTCATTTGCAAGAAATCAGTAACAATTTAAATTATTGAGGGTGATTTGTGTGAAAATGATTAAATTTTACCAAAGTTTCCAAATATATTGGCGTTTGTTTGCTGAATGATAAATGGTGCACATCATTTGTTCATTCCGTCTTGTTGTTATTTCACATATATTTTGCATCTTGTCGTCAAAATTAGTTGCTTTTGCTGAACTTAATGCCAGTCTTTGAAAATGCGTTGTTTTACCCTGTTGTGTACATAAGATAAACTGCAAACATATATACATATTTTTGAAGTTTGGTATATTACCCCACATTCAAAAATTATTAAAATCTAAGAATAAAAGTTAGATGATTATAAAAATGATTACAATATTAACAAAAGTATTAAACGTATCAATAATTACAAATTACAAAATAAAAAAAATAATAAGTAAACTAAGGATGATATTGGTACCAATAGGGGTTCCAGGCATAACCATAAGTGCTATAGAATGCTTCGGCAGGGTCATACGTAGGATATGGTGGCTGCATCTCTATAGACCAAGGAGGGAAGATGGGTTTCGGTGTAGGAATATAGTTTCTACCTATATGTTGGCAATGAGCTATGATCTGGTTCTGATGAACTTGCCAATCTTCAAATGCTCTCTGTCTAGCATTTTCGTATTCCTGAGAAGCTATAAACCTATGCATTTCTTGCATCTCATTCCCCCCTCCTACATTACCTTGCTGCTGGTTTCTCTCCACCTGTGGATGTCTACCATGGTATCGTACTGCGGCGTTATTTCGCCTCTTCAAAACTTTCGCACCATGGTATACATTTAAACCTATAGTATCGCGGGGTTCCGGCTCTTCTAGTAATAATCCCCCCCGACTTATATCCACACCGAGATATTCACCAATCAAAGTAATAAAAATACCACCTCCTATTATGCTATGTGGTCGCATCCCCCGAACCATAGCTGATAAATAATAACCCACACAATATGGTATACTTACAGCGCTTTGTGGGTCTCGAATACACATATGGTAAAACAAATCTTGTTCATTTACTTTTTCTTTGTTCTTACCCCTTTGTGTAATCGAATTAGCTAAAAACCTATGTATCACTCTTAATTCGGCTCTATCTATATCCAAATAAGAGTAATTTCCCCCTTTGAAACGGTGATGGCTTGTCATTTGACTCCACACACCGTGTGTATCAAAATTTTCATCTATCTTTCTACCGTTTAGTATCAATCCTCTACAATCGGCAGACGCTAACTCCTCAGGCGTATATATACGTAAAGCCTGAGCCATGTCCAGTAAAGACATGTGGCGCATCGAACCGCCTAACAAAAATCTAATAAAAGAACGATCGGTTAAACTAGCTACCCGATCATTCAACTCTATACTACATAACAATTCTTCACACCATACTTTATATACAGGTCTACGTATGGTGAATAAACATACCCAGTCATTAAAAGAAGAATTACCATACCTCTGTACAAGTAATTCCCTAATTGGCCCGGCCAATTCTACAGCTTCTAAGGGTCCCCATTCTATGACCCTCGGTACCTCAACAACCTTAGAATGAAGAGTATGCAAACCCCTTTGATATTTTGGATAATCTATCCAAAGTCTGTCAAATCTCAGGTTCGGGTGCAACTCTTCCAAGTGCATATCGGAAAAGGTCATGACTGGATGAGGTACATCCTGCTTGTAGTAGTTATCCACCTCCTGTTGTTCCAAATTCTCAGCAGGAGCATTGCGGGCTTGGGATGAAGATTCACCCCTTTCATTCTACAAAACACATCAAACACAATTTTTGTGCATCCAAATATGCATTAGTGTCAGCAAAATCATCAATCAAAATAATTACAATGACATTATCAATTTATATCAAACTTAAGCTTATTTTCACATTTTTTATCAAATCTACACTTTTTCAAATAAGCATATACGAAAATTTTCGCCAAGTTCATAAGCATTCAACTCAAATAACATGTCAAAATAATCATTACTAGCAATTAAACAAGTCTCAATTGGCATTATCTTTCAAAAATCAAGTTCATGAATTTTAGACTTGAAAAAGTCCACTTTAATTCTCAAAATCATGTTTAGGCTCAAAGTTTGGATCATTTAACTACCTAGACATGTTACACTACTCAATTTAGCAACAATTCATGATAAAAATCGGCCATAACCTGTTTATATCAAAAAGCCCCAAATTGCTCAAGAACACAAACCCTAGATTACTCAAAATTTGAAGTTTAAGGCTTCTAATCATGTTAAACAGCATCAATCTAGGTTATACAAGCATAATACATAAACAATTTAAGCTTAATTACACTAAAAAGCATCAAAATCAAATTGGGGAAAAAATAGCTCAAGAACATCAAATTTCGGATTAAATGGTGTTTAGGTGTAGAAATTTACCGTTTTTCTTGAGTAATTCTTAGATAGCATCCTTCTCAACATGATTTTAGCAAAAAATTTGGTGATTAACGGTTAAAAATTGGGATTTTTGGGGGTGTTTTTCGGGTTTTTTCGGAGTATTTCGAGCTGTATTTTTGGGTTGAGGAGTATGAAACTGATCAGTTTGCAGCTCTTATTTTTTTTTTCTGTAATCCGGCTCCTCCGCGAGTCGCGGGGATTAACCCTCCAAACTCCGCGACTCGCGGAGTTTGGTATATTTTTATTTTTTTATTTTTTTTATAATCATTAACTTATTAAAACAATTAAGTAATTAATTTTAAAATTTTGTTTCCCTTGTTATTTAGGACGAGGTCGTTTCGGATCGATGTCCTAGTCCGTCCTTCGACAAAATTTTAAAATTTGTCTTTTTGTAGCGATTGTTTTAAAAGCTAAGATTTTTGGGTTTTTTAATGTTTTTGGCATACTTTAAATCAATAAGATTAAAAATAATGATAATAAAAGTTCTCGTCCCTACCTCGGGTAAAGCAATTTCGGTTCAAAGACCTAGTCTTCAACTTACGACGAATTTTAAAAATCATATTCTTAACTTAATGAGATAAAGTAAATTTTTGTTTTTAAATTCACACAACTTAAATATGAAATTCAAAATTAAAAATTAAAAATTCACACCAAACTTAAAATTTGAAATGCATAAAATTAAAAATTTATATTTTAAAAATTCACACCAAACTTAATTTAAAAATTCATAAATTCATATCAAACTTATATTAATTTTTCAAATATTTACAATTTTAAATATATTGTTTTTACAAAATTTACAATATTAATTTAAGATTTAAATATTTATTTTAAAAATATGGTAAAAATAAAAGTAAAAATCTTTTTGTCTTTTTATCCCACTTTAATCAATCAAATATTATCAAAAATATGCGCCTCTCTTTTCGGTAAAGTAATTTCGGTTCCAAGACCTAATTTAACTCATGACGAATTTTTGAAATATTTTGGGTTGATTGTTTAAAGATATTTATACCTTAAGAATAAACGTTAAATTTCGCAGTGATGTAATAAATTTTTGAATGATATCAATAATTTCGGTCGCCAAACCTAATTTTATTTAATACCAATTTAATACTTTTTAGCGAACAAATTAGCGTTTATTATCAAAAGGTTAAAAATAAAAATAAAAATAAAAACTGTACAGACATACCTGTGAAATAGATTTCTTAGTTATATGATCTATCCCATTCATAAGATAGTCGGTTTAATTGGTTTTCCATAGCTACATAGGCGTAACCTCGAGCATTCAGTGTCTTTTCTTCTAAACATATGAACGGTCCGTCTCTGCATAAAGTAACAAATTCGGTATTTGAATAGGTTTGATTATTTGAACATTTACCTCCATGTGACCATTTTCCGCATTTGTGACATCTTTCTAAGTGTCGTGCTCTTCTTTTCGCTGCGGATTTTGATTTTCCTTTACCAAATTGTAACTTATTATCTTCGCATCTGGATTCTTTTCTAACTCCGTCCATTCTTTCTCTGATTACTGATACTATTTCACTCGGTAGTATGTCATTATTTCTTTTAGTGATCAAAGCGTGTAGCATTAGACCATGTTTTAGTTCACAGGCAGTCTTCATTTTGTAAAAACCTAAAAAAAATAAAAATTCAGAATGGGGGGAGAAGACTAGTTCTTTAGGGTCTGCTAGGAAAAGACCATTTGGGTTCCATTTTCGAGAACTACACGAAAATAGACAATCTAACTCTAACATAAATACATATTATCCTTTAAAGACATGATTCTCCCCACACTTAGTTAGCTGTGGTGTCGAAATTGTGATTAACTTCGTTGTCGACTTCCATCGGACCATGTATGTAATGTTTAACTCTGTGACCATTAACTTTAAATTCAATCCCATTTGAATTTATTAATTCTATCGTTCCGTATGGGAAAACTCTTTTGACTATGAATGGTCCAGACCATCTTGATTTCAATTTTCCAGGAAATAGCTTGAATCGTGAATTGAAAAGAAGAACTCTGTCTCCTTCTTTAAATTCTTTTGAACTTCTGATTCTTTTATCATGCCATTTCTTCGTTCTTTCTTTATAGATTAACGAATTTTCGTATGCTTCATGTCTTAATTCTTCTAATTCATTTAGTTGACTTAATCGTAGACGTCCGGCTTCATGTAAATCAAGATTACATGTTTTCAAAGCCCAAAATGCTTTGTGTTCAATTTCTACTGGAAGATGACATGCTTTTCCATAAACAAGTCTAAAAGGTGTGGTTCCAATTGGAGTTTTGTAGGCTGTTCTAAAAGCCCAGAGTGCATCCTCTAATTTAATGGACCATTCCTTCGAATTTGATCCTACGGTTTTCTCTAGAATACGTTTTAAAGCTCGGTTGGTATTTTCAACTTGTCCACTTGTTTGTGGATGATATGCGGTGGAGATTTTATGAGTTACTCCATATCTTTTAAGAACTTTCTCAAGTTGATTATTACAGAAATGAGTACCCCGATCACTTATTAAAGCTTTCGGTGTTCCAAACCTTGCAAAAAGACGTTTTAAAAAGTTGACTACAACTCGTGCATCGTTAGTTGGGAGAGCTTGTGCTTCCGCCCATTTAGATACATAATCAATGGCTACGAGTATATATAGATTATTATTAGATTTTGGAAATGGACCCATAAAGTCAATACCCCAAATGTCAAATACTTCACATACTTGGATGACATTTTGTGGCATTTCATCACGTTGACTTATTTTTCCGGCCCTTTGACATGCATCACAGGATTTGCAAAGAAGGTGTGCGTCTTTGTAAATTGTAGGCCAATAGAATCCAGCATCATAAACTTTTCTTGCTGTTAGTTGAGGTCCATAATGCCCTCCTGTTGGTCCTGTGTGACAATGGTTTAAAATTTTACTAGCTTCATCTCCAAATACACATCGGCGTATTATTCCATCGGGACAACTTTTAAATAGATGTGGATCTTCCCAGAAATAGTGTTTTATATCACTGAAGAATTTCTTTCGTCTTTGGTACGATAATCCTTTTTCAAGGAATCCACAAACTAAGTAGTTTGCATAGTCTGCAAACCATGGGATTTCTTTATAATCTATCTTCAATAGATATTCATCAGGAAAGTTGTCTTGTATGGCCGATTCATTTAGAACTTCTAATTCGGGATTTTCAAGACGAGAAAGATGATCAGCGGCGAGATTTTCTGCTCCTCTTTTATCTCGGATTTCAATATCAAACTCTTGTAAGAGTAAGATCCAACGGATTAATCTTGGTTTTGCATCTTGTTTTGAAAATAGGTATCTAAGAGTAGAATGGTCGGTATAGACCACCGTTTTTGCTAGAACGAGATATGATCGAAATTTGTCAAAAGCAAAGACAATAGCAAGGAGTTCTTTTTCAGTAGTTGTATAGTTTGTTTGTGCTCCTTGTAACGTCTTACTAGCATAATATATAGGTTGAAATCGTTTTTCAATCCTTTGTTCTAAAACGGCTCCCATTGCAAAATCACTTGCATCGCACATTAGTTCAAATGGTAGATTCCAATTTGGTGTTATCATGATCGGTGCATTAGTGAGTTTCTCTTTAAGAATATTAAAAGATTTGATACACTCATCTGAAAAGATGAATGGCGCATCCTTTTCTAGGAGTTTATTCATAGGAGTGGCAATTTTAGAAAAATCTTTTATGAAACGTCGGTAAAAACCGGCATGCCCTAGAAAACTCCTAACTCCTCTAACATTGGTGGGATGTGGAAGTTTAGCAATTACATCTACTTTAGCTCTATCCACTTCAATTCCTTCTTTTGAAATTTTATGTCCAAGAACGATGCCTTCTTTAACCATGAAATGGCATTTCTCCCAATTAAGTACTAGATTTGATTTTTCGCATCTAATTAGCATTCGTTCCAGATTAACTAGACATGATTTAAATGTATCACCGAAGACTGAAAAGTCATCCATGAATACTTCCATGCATTCTTCTATCATGTCATGAAAAATCGCCATCATACACCTTTGAAAGGTTGCAGGGGCGTTACAAAGTCCAAATGGCATGCGTTTGTAAGCAAAAGTACCATAAGGGCACGTGAATGTGGTTTTCTCTTGATCCTCGGGTGCTATTGGAATTTGAAAATATCCGGAAAATCCATCTAGAAAACAATAGTAACTATTTCCAGCTAATCTTTCCAACATTTGATCTATGAAAGGTAAGGGAAAGTGATCTTTTCTGGTGGCGTCATTTAATTTTCTATAATCAATACATACACGCCATCCTGTTACAGTCCTAGTAGGAATAAGCTCATTTTTCTCATTTGTAATAACAGTCATGCCACCCTTCTTAGGCACGCATTGAACTGGGCTTACCCATGGACTATCAGAAATTGGATATATCAAACCTGCATCTAGCAGTTTAATAATCTCTTTCTTAACTACATCTTGCATATTAGGATTTAGTCTTCGTTGGCGTTGCACATACGTTTTATGACCTTCTTCCATAAGGATTTTATGTGTGCAATACGAAGGACTTATTCCTTTAATATCATGAATCTTCCATGCAATGGCTGGTTTATGAGCTTTCAACATAGAAATGAGTTGTGATTTCTCATTTTCAGTAAGAGAAGACGATATTATTACAGGTAATTCAGATTCACCATGTAAATAAGCGTATTCCAAATGGTTTGGAAGTGGCTTTAACTCTAATTTCGGAGGTTCTTCTATCGATGATTTATATCGATATCTGTCTTCTTCTTTTAGCATTTGAATTTCTTCTGTTGTTGGTTCATATCCATTAGCTATAAGTGTAGCTAACATTTCAGCTTCATCAATTGGTTCATTACCTTCTCCTAAAGAACATTCTCCTGTTCCTTGTAATTCTGGAAATTCTTCTAATAATTCTGCATGTGCATCTATAGTTTGAATATAATAACATGTATCATCTGCAGATTGTGGTTGTTGCATTGCTCTATCAACTGAAAAGGTAACACTCTCATCCTCTATACTTAGGGTCAGTTTCTTACCGAACACGTCTATCATTGCTTTAGCCGTGTTTAAGAATGGTCTTCCTAATATGAGAGGAACTTGAGAATCTTCTTCCATGTCCAAAACAACAAAATCTACTGGAAATACTAAAGTACCAACTTTAACTAGCATGTTCTCCATTATCCCTCTAGGATATTTTATTGATCTATCGGCTAGTTGTATGCTTATTCTGGTTGGTTTTAATTCTCCAAGGTCTAGTTTAGTGTATAGTGAATACGGCATTAGATTTATACTAGCACCTAAGTCTGCCAATGCTTCTATTGAACTAAGACTACCCAGAAAACATGGAATTGTGAAACTTCCTGGATCAGATAATTTTTCTGGTATCTTATTCAACAGCACTGCTGAACAATTAGCATTCATAGTAACAGCGAGAGTTCTTCCATTTTCTTTCTATTTGAGATTAGATCTTTCAAGAATTTAGCATATCTTGGCATTCCTGAAATCACATCAATGAAAGGAAGATTTACATTTATCTGTTTAAACATATCCAAAAATTTAGATTGCTCGGCTTCAAGTTTTTCTTTCTTCATTTTACTCGGGTAAGGAAGTGGTGGTTGGTATGGTTTAACATAAGGTTTATCCTTAACTGTGTTATTTTCATTAACCTTTTCAACTACCGGTTCTTTTTCCTTATCTTGATCAGGTTGTGGTTCTTGTGGAGTAGGAATAGTTTCATCAGAAGTTACAGGTATTTTAGGTGGTTTAAGTGTAATACCACTTCTTGTGGTAATGGCTTTAGCTGTTTCATTCCGGGGGTTAGCGTTTGTATCACTAGGTAGACTTCCCGGTTTTCTTTCACCTATTAACCTTGCTAGGTTACTTACTTCTTGTTCCAGATTTTGAATAGAAGCTTGTTGATTTCTAAATGCTTGAGCATTTTGTTCATTAGTTTGTTTCTGAGATGTGAAAAATTGCGTTTGAGTTTCAACTAGCTTCGTCATCATATCTTCTAAATTCGGTTTTTTATCATCGGTTTGTTGTGGTGGTTTGTTTTGAAAATTAGGTCTTTGCTGATTATAAGTATTATTGGATACTTGTTGATTGCTAGGACCTTGTTGGTTGTTGTATGGAATATTTCGGTTATAATTCTGGTTTTGATTGTAAATCGGTCTTGGCGGTTGATAATTATTCTGATAATTATTTCCAGGCCTTTGGTTTATGTATGAAATATTCTCTCTTTGTTCCATTGTTAATTCAATACTGAGACAATCTTTTGTCAAATGTGGTCCTCCACACTGCTCACAACTAATTCGTATTGAGTGAATATCCTTAGTCATCTTTTCCATTCGTCTCTCCACAGCATCTATCTTTGCGGAAATGGAATCTAAGTCATGGCTAGAATCGGCTTTAGCTGCTTTAGATGATCTAACGATGTCTTTTTCTTGGTGCCACTCATGTGAGTGGGAAGCAGTGTTATCAATAATTTTGTAAGCATCAGTTTCGGTTTTCTTCATAATAGAACCACCAGCTGCTATATCTATGTCTTTTCTTGTAGTGATGTCGCATCCTTGGTAGAATATTTGTACTATTTGACAGGTGTCTAAACCATGTTGCGGACATCCTCTTAATAACTTTCCATATCTTGTCCACGCCTCATATAGAGTTTCATTTGGTTTCTGTGTAAACGTAACAATTTCTGCTTGAAGTGTTACGGCTTTAGATGCAGGAAAGAATTGTTTAAGAAATTTGTCAACTAAAACGTCCCATGTATCGATCGCCCCTTCAGGTAACGATTCCAACCAATCTTTGGCTTCTCCCTTTAAAGTCCAGGGAAATAACATGAGATATATCTGTTCATCCTCCACTTCTCGGATTTTAAATAGTGTGCAGATCCTATTAAAGGTACGTAGATGTTCATTTGGATCTTCCTTCGGCGCACCACTAAATTGGCATTGATTAGTCACCATGTGTAGAATTTGTCCTTTGATTTCATAATCTGGCGCATTAATGTCTGGATGAGTAATTGCGTGACCTTGGCCAGTGCGTTTAGCTCTCATTCGGTCTTCCATACTTAAAGGTTCCAGATTCTCCATAATTGAATTTGTTGAATAGGTATCACTAGATGATTCTGATTTAATGGTTCGTTCCTCAACAATCTCTGTTTGAATGATTGGTGGCTCCGGAGGAAAGTTTAGTGGTTCAGGATCTACGAACCGTTCCTGAATATTTTCCGGATTCTCAATTGTGAGGTTGGGTTCAAAAAATGGATTATCGGGAATTTGAACTGAAGTACTTGGTCGACTGGATGACGATTCTAAAGAAAAATCAACGGCGGTTATATTTGCTAAATGTCTTGATCTAGTTACAGGTGGTGAACGTACAAAAGGTGATGAACGTCTTGCTCGGTGCATTCACTGAATATCCTATTAGTTTTAAAAAGGAAAGAAAAATTATAATAAGTTATCCAATTAATAGACTTTTCTGATTTTGCCCACGTTTCGAATAGCCAAAAGATGCAGCAGAGGGGCAGGATTCGTTTGGTCTCAATATAATTGAGGACTGTTTGGCTCCAATAACCCGGTCCACGTACAAATCCAACTATTACTACGAACTAGAAAATTTTGATGTCTATTAATTTAACCACTTAAAATAAATTTTCGTAATTTTAAGAAATTTAGATAAGAAGTAGAAAAAATTCTAAGTCCTAAAAACTAGAATGGCGAGAAATAAGAGAGAAAAAGAGTTCGTCGCAAAAGGTAGAAAAAGAAAAAAAATTGGTTGAAAAATAAAAGGTGACGGAAAAATAAAAGAAACTTATAAAAACTTAAAAATACTTTACTAACCTAACCTTATTACTACAACTAACTTAAAATTATAATCGCAAATTGAAATTACTAATTGGAATGATAATTGATACATAGTAAAAGGTCTAAAAATATTAAAGCTTACAGGAAAAACTAAATCCCAAATGGAAATAACTTAAAAAGAAACTAAAACTTAAAAAGGCGTCGCAAAATTCTAAAGCACCTAAATCTTAGTCTAAAGAAAAAGCACTTTAAGGAATTCTACGGCAAAGCCTAAAAATATAGGAGTAAAAATAACTATAGCAAAAACTAAGTTTAAAATTAAATATGAGCTAAAAATACAAATATTACGCTACAACGATTAAAAAGGGACAAAATATAAAAATATACAAAAAGTTGTAAAAATTACAATTTTTATAAAAATATTATTTTTATATTATTTATTTAATAAAACTACTAATTTTACAATTTAATAAAACTAATTAATACTAAATACATAAATTAAATAAAAAGTAAAAGTAAAAATAAAACTAATAATAATAATAATAATTAGGGTTAAATAATAATTATAATTAATAATAAATCCGTAATTAATGCAGGATTAGGGTTTCTGTTCTCGTGTCAGAACATCTCCGCGAGTTGCGGTAATAAATAAAGAAAACCCTACGAGTCGCGGGGTTCAGAAATTCAGATGACAGCTTATAATTTCAACGCGTTTTTCTTTATTTTTTTTTTATTTTCTGTTTTTAATTTTTTTCTGTTTAAAAAAAATAATATGTGTATAAATAAAACTTATATTTAAAACTTAAATAAAAATAGAATTACTTTATAATTTTAATAAATAAAATGATTAAAACTAGATTTATATATATATCTTTTTTTTTTATATTATAGCGTTGCGCTTCCGGCGTTTAAGAGAGTTCCCCGGCAGCGGCGCCAAAAAAATACTTGATGTTATGCGAGGTGTATATAAAATAGTTTATATTTTACTAGGAAAAACTATTAAATACGATACAATTTTACACAAGATATTTATTTATTTATAGAATGTATATACTTAAACCTTGCTACAACACTTATAGGCAGTGTACCTAATCGTACAGTAGTGTAGTTTTTAGTAAGTCCGGTTCGTTCCACAGGAAAATCTTTAAACAAAGCTCAACGCTATATTAGTTTACTTTTATAAAAATACAAATATATATATAAGTAATATTATTATTATAAAGGGGGGTTTTTTTACCGTTTAATGACCGGTTTGTCGATTTTAAAACTTTAGTCGCAGTTAAAACCTAATGTAAAATATTAAATAAATAAAAGACTTAAATTAAAACTTAAAGTAAATAACGATAATGAAATTGCGAATAATAAAAGTGCGATAAAATAAACTTGCGATAATTAAAGAGTACGATAATTAAAAGTGCGATAAAATAAAATAACAATAAAAATGCGATAATTAGAAGTGCAATTAAATATAACATAAAAGAAATTAAATATGAAATAAAAGAATTATGCTTATTTAAACTTCCGTAATCATGATGTTTGACGTGTTGATTTTAGTTTTATGCCCATGGGTTAATTGTCCTTTGTCCTGGATTATTTAATATGTCCCTCTGGTTTTTGTCCATAACAGTCCATCAGTCATAAATATAAAGTGCGAGTGTCCTCGTCAAATTATTATTATACCCGAAGTTAAATATTCCAACTAATTGGGGATTCGAATTGTAACAAGGTTTTAATACTTTGTTTAATGAATACACCAGGTTATCGACTGCGTGTAAACCAAGGTTTTACTACTTTGTTAACAATTACACCAATTACCCTTGAATGTAATTTAACCCCTGTTTTAATTATTCTAGTGGCTATTAATCCATTCCCGTGTCCAGTTAAATGAACGATTATTCGTACATATAAATACCCCGCCCATCGTGTCCGATCGAGTGTATATGGTAATTTATAGGGATGCCCAATTGTAAATCTTTATATTAACATTAACAAACTATCATTTAGTTAAACAAATATAAAGCCCATTAATAGCCCATAGTCTAATTTCCACAAGTGTCGTTCTTTTGTCCAAACCCCAATTATGGTACAAAGCCCAATTACCCAATTTTAGTAATTAGCCCAACATCATGATTACTTCGTTTTAAATAAGCATAATAATAACTTAGCTACGAGACATTAATATAAAAAGGTTGAACATAACTTACAATGAATAAAAATAGCGTAGCGTTACACGGACAGAATTTCGACTTACACCCTTACAACATTCGCTAACATACCCTTATTATTAGAATTATAATTAAAATTAAAATATAAATTATATATATATATATAAATTTTACGTATGATAAGAGAAGAAAAAGATATAGATTATGAATTTTGATCAGAATTCGGTTGGCTTTATAGGGATTTTCGAAATTTGGGGCTCCGCGACTCGCGGCAAAATCCTCTTCAAACTCCGCGAGTCGCAGAGAATGTATTTACAGCTCACACCCTTGGAGTCTTTCTCTGCCGACGGTTTATAATATATATATAATATATATATATATAATTAATATAATTAATTATATATTATATTATATTTATATACATAGTTAACTTGTAATTTTTAGTCCGTTGCGTCGAGCGTTGAGAGTTGACTCTGGTCCCGGTTCCGGATTTTCGAACGTCCTTGCGTACAATTTTATATTTTGTACTTTGCGTTTTGAATCTTGTACTCTTGTAATTTCGAGACGTTTCTTATCAATAATTGGAACCTTTTTGATTGTCTTTTGTACTTTTGAGCTTTTTGGTCGTTTGCGTCTTCAATTCGTTGAATCTGTCTTTTGTCTTCACCTTTTATTATTTAAACGAATATCACTTGTAAATAGAACAATCTCAACTAAAAGCTTGTCTTTCTTGAGGAATAATGCTATGAAATATATGTTCGTTTTTAGCATTATCAGACGTACCTATAAATAACCATATACACTCGATCGGACACGATGGGCGGGATATTTATATGTACGAATAATCGTTCATTTAACCGGACACGGGAATGGATTAATAGTCTATGGAATTATTAAAACAGGGGTAAAATTATGTACAGGGACACTTGGCATAATTGATAACAAAGTATTAAAACCTTGGGATACACGCAGTCAATATCCTGGTGTAATTATTAAACAAAGTATTAAGACCTTGTTACAGTTTAAGTCCCCAATTAGTTGGAATATTTGACTTCGGGTATAAGGATAATTTGACGAGGACACTCGCACTTTATATTTATGACTGATGGACTATTATGGACAAAAACCAGATGGACATATTAAATAATCCAGGACAAAGGACAATTAACCCATGGGCATAAAACTAAAAATCAACACGTCAAACATCATGATTACGGAAGTTTAAATAAGCATAATTCCTTTATTTTCATATTTAATTGCACTTCTAATTATTGCACTTTTATTTATTGTTATTGTATTTAATTGCACTTTTAATTATTGTCATTGTATTTAATTGCACTTTTAATTTTCGTACTCTTTAATTATCGCAATTTTATTTCATCGCACTTTTATTTATTGCAATTTCATTATCGTTATTTACTTTACGCTTTAAATTAAGTTGTATTTATTTTTAATATTTTACATTAGGTTTTAACTGCGACTAAAGTTTTAAAATCGACAAACCGGTCATTAAACGGTAAAAACCCCCTTTTATAATAATAATATTACTTATATATATTTGTATTTTTATAAATTAAAACTAACATAGCGTTAAGCTTTGTTTAAAAGATTCCCTGTGGAACGAACCGAACTTACTAAAAACGACACTACTGTACAATTAGGTACACTGCCTATAAGTGTTGTAGCAAGGTTTAGGTATATCCATTCTATAAATAAATAAATAAATATCTTGTGTAAAATTGTATCGTATTTAATAGTATTTCCTAGTAAAAATAAAGCTATTTCATATACACCTCGCATAACATCAATAACTACTCGCTAATCATGGCAACAATATAATAAAACATTTATATAAGATAAAGGAAAGAGGTACCAGTAGATTAAACGAGTTCCGAATAGAAAAGTGACAACTTCAAGACTCCAGACCGCTCCTAATACAATCTTCAGCGTTCGCCTCCGGGTACTTAATTTTTCGCTCGGAGGTGAGAAGGCCTTGAAAGTATGACTAATATTGTACAAGAGAGAGAAAGAAGTGAATTGAAGTGTGTGTTGGAATGAATGACAAAGACCCATTAAATAGACTAAGAAAATGCCAAAATATGCCTGGCAGGCAGTATGGCAAGCTGTATGGTGGGGCGTATTTGGCAGGCCGTATGGCTGGCAGGCCGTATGGTGAAGGCACCTGGTGGCACGTATCTGCAAGCCGTATCCATAGCTGTAGGCCGTATGGCAGGCCGTATGGTGTTCTAGTCAGTCTTGATTCCCTGGATCGTAACTTGATTTCTTGTCTTTCACCGTTTTCGCTCTAGAATCTTCGTTTTAGCTCCGATTCTCTTGATTCTTTTTGCACCGTCTTCGTAATTACTTGTTCTTCAATTCTAACTGACGAAGTGGGTATTTTGCCGATAAATTTCGAATCTTTCTTGTTTTTGGGCCTTAATACCGGGGTGAAAACGTGACTTTTTAGCCGATATCAAATATCGCACACTTAGACTTTGCTTGTCCTCAAGCAAACTCTCATTTTTAAGAATCTTTTCGGTGTTTCTTTTTTAATAGCCTAAGCGGTTTGCTTTTATTATAAGAGCAAAAAGATAAGGTGAGTCATCTATGTTAGGATTGAAATTATCTCTGCAAGCATACGAGGAGGTTACATGACATAGGCTACCTTTCACAGGTCACTCAAATCACTCAGGTGTTTAGGGTCCCCTATAGATCTAAGAAATGAAGTACGCTCATAGCTAGTCATGCTGCACCCATCGTCATAGGCTTGATAAAGACTCAAATCCTTACTGTTAATGAGAGAACGGTAGTAATCTCAGCTTTATAGGTCATTTGTCAATGATGGAGAAGGAATTTTGGAGTGGTAGTGAAGTTGTTTTTCGAAGGGTGAGATAACGGGTAATGTAGTCTTTATACAGACTTTTATTCGGATAGATAGGAGTGCTGGAGTATTTTGAGAAGCACTTTTGAACTTTTCTTCATTTGATAATCTTTTTCGGTCGAGTTCTCTTCGGCATTTCTCTTATTCAGTTCTGCTCCTTATTTCAGAACTTCATCAAATTTTTTTTTTTTGGAGACTTCATCTCGAGAAACTCTTTGCCGGTAAACTTTTTCAAGACCTTTGCCATGATACTTGAGAGGTTTATAACATCGGGTTTTCGGAAGGAATCTCATTTTCTGGGTTTTTCTAGAAATAGTAAAGGTGATGTGGATGTGGTGGTGGAGTAGAAGTAGTGGATGTGTGGAAGGTTTATGTTTGACAAATGGGTAGCTATTTTGATTACAACTGAACCATGTTTTGTTGCTTGGAGATGTAGATCTAAAGCAAGTTCTGATTCTGAGCACAGGCATCGGCACTCTCAACGGAAAATAGTGAAGCATTAAAGATGAATGCCGGTCTTATTTGGGGTGCCTCACCATAATCAATTTAGGTCGATAATGCCTTAGTCATGCAATGCTCTATTAGAGATTTCAATCTAACAAGAATTCCACCTTACTTAAGCCTTATTTTTATTGACAAACGTTTTAGGTTTTCAAAAATACTCTTTCGAAAAGGGTTTCTTTTGCAAAAAATTTTGAAATTTGGCTTAAGGACTTGGAATCTTTGTAATGGTTTATTATAATACAGCATAAAAAGATACCAACATCCCACACTTAGACGAACATTGTCCTCAATGCTCCTAGTGTATCCCACACTTAGGAGTTTTAGTTGAAGATTTGGGAGTATTTGTCTAGTGTTTTGATTTGGGTGTTATCCCACACTTAGTGATAAGCTAGGATGTGTCATATTTTGAATCTTGAGCTAGTAGCGTAAAGAAAGAAATACCCCTAGCAGATGCGGCTGGCATCTTTGCTTCTTTATCGGCTCATTTTTCATCCTTTATTCTTCTACTCTACTTTATTGCACGGGTTGCCTCCCGAGAAGCGCTTTTGTTTAAGGTCGTTGGCTAGACCGTAGTGATGCTTCAAAAAGCGAACATTCCTTGCTGACGGTTGTGATCTTGGCCATCTCGAGGGAATGTGATTCTTGGTGGATAAGTCCTGAGGGGGTAACAAATCCGGTACTTCTCTTGAAGATCTTCTGAAAGATAAGTAGTGCGCAGTTTCGGCTCTTGATAAGTCTTGAAGTCCGATGAGAATATGATCCACATCCCTACTAGTTGACCCATGAATGTCAACCATAGAAGCAGTACTGGGGTTGATGATTTCTCTGATGGGATGCTCATTTTGGAGGTCTTCAAATAATGTTAGAAACTGTATCTTTAGAATTTCGAAGTCTTTGAAATGGTGATCTCCACAGTAGGAGTCGGTTGCTTTGCACAAATTAGTTAAGAGACGAAGTTGGAAAGAAGTGAATAGCAATCCTGATCCGAGTATTAATTTCACCTTCTTTGAGTATATCTCCCGACATCCAACTTTAAATGTGAAACTAGGATCCGTGGACTTGTGGAAGATACATGATAGCTGCTTCGTAACATAGGTGGCAATGTTGACTCGATCTGGTTCAAGATTAGAGAACGGATTTTTTCGCCTTGCTTCCTTCATAACAGTGCCTTGTAACTCTTTGATAATCAGATCAGCGTGGTGATCAATTGTTACGTAAATCACTAGTCTGTCTGGTGTGCTTTCGAAATTATCTCTGTCCAGAAGAGCGAAAAGACTGTGAATATCCTCGATCATTTGCAAATCAGAGTGATAAGTCGGACGGCCGGTGGAAAGATCCATGTGCTTCCGGATGAGAGCCAGTAGTGCTCGTTGGTTTCGTGAGAACGGAAGTGCAGATCCGGCTAAGGCGTTATAAACCCTAGAGTAAATGATCTTCTGATCTCGACAGAATCTTGTTTTGAGAATAGTGCGAACTACTGAGTTATGCTCTCGTTGCCTTTCTTCGTGATAGATATGATCGTGAAGAGAATTGATAAAGTCTTGAATGCGTTCTTCTAGGATTTCAATATCATTGTCTTCTCTTCGGAGATAGAGGTAGTGCTCTTCTCTGATAGCCAAAATTCGTTCTGTTAAGCGTAGTGAAAAGTCAATGGTTGACTTTCGGATGGCTTCGAGAATGTCTTCAAATTCATCGGTATCATTGATGAAGGTAATCATGTCTGCATGTGTGGATATAACTGGAATTCGATCTGAAGAAGAGTCTGGCTCCCCTTGATCTGATTCGGTTGGAGAGTATGAGTTAGTCAGAATGTCTTCATGATGCTCTTCCTCATCATCATCGTTATCTTGCTCTGATGAACGGGTTTCTTCAGTATTCTGATTCTCCACTTTGATACTAACAGGATCAATTTCTATATCCTTAACCTCAGCCTTGTCGGTCTTCTTCTTGAAGCGAATGATTAAACTGTGATCTGCCGTCTCAAGCCTCATTATTTCTTCATGATGCTCAGTGCTTGGAACGGGTACTGTCGCAGTTTCTTTTACGTCTTCCATTTCCTTTTCCTCCTCAGATTCTTCCTCCTCCTCTATTTCTTCGCTGGGATCCTCTTCTTCCATTTCTGGGTCGTTTACAGACTGTGATTCGACACCCATTTTGACATCATCGACTGGTGGTGAACACTCATCATCGGAAGTGATCCGTCTAGTGGAAATAGCAAACATCTCTGCCTGTCCAGAAAGATCGATTGGTCGGTCAATTTTGAAGGTAACGCTCTCCCCATGTGATCGTAAGATCAAGGTTTGATTGTACACATCAATGACAGTCCTAGCCGTATTCATGAAAGGTCTTCCTAACACTATTGGGGTGTGTAGGTCTTCCTTGATATCCATCACTACGAAATCCGTAGGATACAAGAATTTGTCAACTTTCACCAAGACGTTCTCAACTATGCCCTTAGGATATCGAATTGTATGATCGGCAAGTTGGATTGTCATTTTGGTTGGTGACAAGTCTTGTAACACCCCGTTTTCCCCGTATATGATTTATAGGTAAATTGGGTATGTACGAATAGTGTAAGAAAGGTTCGGGGAGTTTTCTAGTATTAAAGCTTTGGGTGCGAGAAGTTATGACAGGTCACGCCTTGGGTCGCGGCGCGACACAGAAGGCCGCGGCGCGGCATTACACTAGAATCAGGATTAGAAAGCTTGTAAACAAGGTCACCAGTTCGAGGCAATCGTCGCGGCGCGACGAATTAGGCCGCGACGCGGCAATACGGGCAAACTGGCACCGATTTTGTGTAATTTTAAATGAGGAGCAAGGGCATTTTAGTCTTTTCACGTTTAAGCCAGATTTGGGGTTTTAACCTCATCCACTCATTCATTTTCTTATTTTATTTTATCTTTTCTTTTCATTTTCTCTCAAGAAAACTCAAACACCCAAGTGATTCAAGTGGGATTTTGGAAAGGAAGAAGCGGGTTTTGATCTTTGGCGTAGTTGACTAGGTTGTTTTCCTCGTTCTTGGCTACACGGTGATACTAGTGGTAAGCTCTAACTCCGAATTTCATTTTCGTGTTCATCATTCAAATTTGGGGCTTTTGATGGTACGAGTCATAGGTGAAACCCATTTAGTTGTTATTTGGAGATTAACACCAATATTCGGGCTTATTGTTGTAAAAGGTGGGTTTTGGGTTGGTTAATGATTTAACCATGTTTAAGACTTGTAAATGATGTACAATCACTAGCAGTAGTGATTATTGGTGTTTTGGAGACTTTTAGGGTTTTCGTGGTTGACTAATTTTGACTAGAGTCAAAATTAGGGTTTGTTGAGGATTATGACCCGAATGTCGATTCGATGCGGTTTGTAAACTTAAAATGGATTAAGTTGAAGTATAAAACCGAGTTAAACATGTTTTGGTGTCAAAACTTGTAAATGGTGAGATTTTGACCTTATGGGTCAAAATTAGGGTTTATGGGCGATTTTGAGAACGATAAGTGTTTAACACTTGTGTTCGGGTTTAATTGGCATACTAGGACCATTATCACTTGTGTTAGTGATTATTGGTTAGTTTGGGCGCAGTTTGTCCTTGGAAGTGCATTTGGGTCAAAATTGCACTAAGTGTCGAATTGGGTTGGTTTGTAGATCCAATCTAAGTGTGTTGTTGAATTTGTGATAATGGATTAGGTACTTTCCATTGACGAGTTGCGGATTACTTGGAAGCATTTCTTCAAGGCGACAGGTGAGTGTTAATATCCTATGTGCATATGTATGTGTAGGATGGGTGCGGGTCGGGTGAAGTGGTTCTCGGTTATAGAGCTCACTTCACATATAGGTGGATTGATGGACTTGTGTATAGGTCCAATTAGCACGGTTGTACGTTGTGGTTGACCACCTTTGACGAGGTGTACACCTTGTGTGTACGTTATCACATGGGTGTGTGATGTGGATTATATAACCCCAATGGCGAAGGGTTAATATTGTGAGTGGAATAATTATACGTATGTGTATATGGCGTATTTATTGGTGAATGTTATGGTATGAACCATCGAGCCGGTAGTTCCATAATGTGTGTGTGTGATAGGATGTGAACCACGTGCAGGTAGCATCGAGTGTGAACCACGTGCCGGTAGCACTATAAAATAATTGATGTGAACCACGTGCCGGTAGCGTCGAGTGTGAACCACGAGCCGGTAGCACTATAAAAGAGTATGACTCAAATGCGTATGGTGTGAACCACGAGCCGGTAGCACCATAGCGTTATGGTTAACCTTGGGTGTTTTACGCGTTGTTATAAATATATATATATATATTGTTGATAATGCTAAAAACGAACATATATTTCATAGCATTATTCCTCAAGAAAGACAAGCTTTTAGTTGCAATTGTTCTATTTAAAAGTGATATTCGTTTAAATAATAAAAGGTGAAGACAAAAGACAGATTCGACGAATTGAAGACGCAAACGACCAAAAAACTCAAAAGTACAAAATACAATCAATGAGGTTCTAATTATTGATAAGAAACGTCTCAAAATTACAAGAGTACAAGATTCAAAACACAAAGTACAAGATATTACATTGTATGCAACGACGTTCGAAAATCTGGAACCAGGACCAGAGTCAACTCTCAACGCTCGACGCAACGGACTAAAAATTACAAGTCAACTATGCACATAAATATAATATAATATTTAAATAATTCTTATAATTATTTATATATTATATAAATAAAATCGTCGGCAAACAAAGAGCCAAGGCTGAATGAGCTGTAAAAATGAACTCCGCGACTTGCGAAGTTCGAAGGCTAAAAGAACCGCGAGTCGCGGAGACCCCCTGAACTCAATTCCCTATAAAAGCAAACGAATTCTGATCATTTTATATATCAATATATATCCATCCATCTATCTATACGTAATATTTATATTTATAATTTATATTTTAATTTTAATTTTAATTTTAATCCTAATAATAAGGGTATGTTAGCGAATGTTGTAAGGGTGTAAGTCGAAATTCTGTCCGTGTAATGCTACGCTATTTTTAATCATTGTAAGTTATGTTCAACCTTTTTAATTTAATGTCTCGTAGCTAAGTTATTATTATGCTTATTTAAAACGAAGTAATCATGATGTTGGGCTAATTACTAAAATTGGGTAATTGGGCTTTGTACCATAATTGGGGTTTGGACAAAAGAACGACACTTGTGGAAATTAGACTATGGGCTATTAATGGGCTTTATATTTGTTTAACTAAATGATAGTTTGTTAATTTTAATATAAATATTTACAATTGAACATCCCTATAAATAACCATATACACTCAATCGGACACGATGGGCGGGGTATTTATATGTACGAATAAACGTTCATTTAACCGGACACGGGAATGGATTAATAGTCACTAGAATTATTAAAACAGGGGTGAAATTATGTACAAGGACACTTGGCATAATTGATAACAAAGTATTAAAACCTTGGGTTACACTCAGTCGACATCCCGGTGTAATTATTAAACAAAGTATTAAAATCTTGTTACAGTTTAAGTCCCCAATTAGTTGGAATATTTGACTTCGGGTATAAGAATAATTTGACGAGGACACTCGCACTTTATATTTATGACTGATGGACTGTTATGGACAAAAACCAGACGGACATATTAAATAATCCAGGACAAAGGACAATTAACCCATGGGCATAAAACTAAAATCAACACGTCAAACATCATGATTACGGAAGTTTAAATAAGCATAATTCTTTTATTTCATATTTAATTTCCTTTATTTTATATTTAGTTGCACTTCTAATTATCGCATTTTTATTGTTATTGTATTTAATTGCACTTTTAATTATTGTACTTTTTAATTATCGCAAGTTTATTTTATCGCACTTTTATTATTCGCAATTTCATTATCGTTATTTACTTTATGCTTTAAATTAATTCTTTTATTTATTTAATATTTTACATTTTGTTTTAACTGCGACTAAAGTTTTAAAATCGACAAACCGGTCATTAAACGGTAAAAACCCCCCTTTATAATAATAATATTACTTATATATATATATATTTGTATTTTTATAAAATTAAACTAATATAGCGTTAAGCTTTGATTAAAAGATTTTCCCTGTGGAACGAACCGGACTTACTAAAAACTACACTACTGTACGATTAGGTACACTGCCTATAAGTGTTGTAGCAAGGTTTAAGTATATCCATTCTCTAAATAAATAAATATCTTGTGTAAAATTGTATCGTATTTAATAGTATTTCCTTGTAAAATTTAATAGCTATTTTATATACACCTCGCATAACATCAAGTATTATTGGCGCCGCTGCCGGGGAACATCTAGCTTAAAAGCCGGAAGCGCAACGCTAATATATATAAAAAAAATAAAAAATTTTATTAAGTTTTAATTAGTTTTTGTAAAATATATACTTTTTAAAATTTAAAAAATTAAAAACTGAAAAAATATATATATATAAATCTATTTTTAAGATTTTTTTTAAAATTATAAAGTATTTCTATTTTTATTTTAGTTTTTAAAACATAAGTTTTTATTTAATTTATATAAATATTTTATATATTTATTAAAACAGAAAATTTAAACAGAAAAATAAAAAAAAAATAAAACAAAATATAAACTTGTCAAACGAAAGCTCCTGATCTAAAATTTGAAACCCCGCGACTCGCGGAGTTTCCAGCTTCGAGCACCGCAACTCGCGGAGCCGTCTGACACGGGCCACACAGAAACCCTAACAGCATTTATTACGGTGTAATTATTATTTATTATTATTATTAACCCTAATTACTTAATTATTATTATAATTAGTTTTAAATTTTTAAAATAAATTGTATTTTAAATTTTAATTAGTTTAATTAGTTTATAAAATTAATAGTTTTATAAATTAAATAATATAAAAATAATATTTTTATAAAAATTGTAATTTTTACAACTTTTTGTATATTTTTACATTTTGTGCCTTTTTAATTGTTTTAGCGTAATATTTGTATTTTTCGCTAGTTTTTAGTTTTAAACTTAGTTTTTGCCATAGTTATATTTTTATTTCTAGATTTTTAGGCTTTGCCGTAAAATCCCTTAAGTGCTTTTTCTTTAGACTAAGATTTAAGTGCTTTAGAATTCTGCGACGCCTTTTTAAGTTTTAGTTTCTTTTTAAGTTATTGCCATTTGGGATATAGTTTTTCTTGTAAGCTTTAATATTTTTAGACACCTTTTACCTATATATCAATTATCATTCCAATTAGTAATCTCAATTTGCGATTATAATTTTAAGTTAGTGATAGTAATAAGGTTGGGTTAGTCGAGTGTTTTTAAGTTCTATAAGTCACTCTTTTTCTTTCTTATTTTTATTTTTCGATCTTTTTTCAACACGCTCTTTTTCTTTCTTATTTCTCGCTATTCTAGTTTTTAGGACATAGATTTTTTTTATTCTACTTCTTATCTAAATTTCTTAAAATTATGAAAATTTATTTTAAGTGGTTAAATTGATAGACATCAAAATTTTCTGGTTCGTAGTAATAGTTGGATTTGTACGTGGACCGGGTTATTAGAGCCAAACAGTCCTCAATTATATTGAGACCAAACGAATCCTGCCCCTCTGCTGCATCTTTTGGCTATTCGAAAAATGGGCAAAATCAGAAAAGTCTATTAATTATATAACTTATATAATTTTTCTTTCCTTTTTAAAAACTAATAGGATATTCAGTGAATGCACCGAGCAAGACGTTCACCACCTTTTGTACGTTCACCACCTGTAACTAGATCAAGACATTTAGCAAATATTACCGCCGTTGATTTTTCTTTAGAATCATCATCCAGTCGACCAAGTACTCCAGTTCAAATTTCCGATAATCCATTTTTTGAACCCGACCTCACAATTGAGAATCCGGAGAATATTCAGGGACGATTCATAGATCCTGAACCACTAAACTTTCCTCCGGAACCACCAATCATTCAAATAGAGATTGTTGAGGAACGAACCATTAAATCAGAATCCTTTAGTGATTTCGATTCAACAAATTCAATTATGGAGAATCTGGAACCTTTAAGTATGGAAGACCGAATGAGAGCTAAACGCACTGGCCAAGGTCACGCAATTACTCATCCAGACATTAATGCGCCAGATTATGAAATCAAAGGACAAATTCTACACATGGTGACTAATCAATGCCAATTTAGTGGTGCGCCGAAGGAAGATCCAAATGAACATCTTCTTACCTTTAATAGGATCTGCACTCTATTTAAAATAAGAGAAGTTGAGGATGAACAGATATATCTCATGTTATTTCCCTGGACTTTAAAGGGAGAAGCCAAAGATTGGTTGAAATCGTTACCTGAAGGGGCGATTGATACATGGGACGTTTTAGTTGAAAAATTTCTTAAACAATTCTTTCCGGCATCTATAGCCGTAAAACTTCAAGGAGAAATTGTTACGTTCACACAGAAGCCAAATGAAACTCTATATAAGGCGTGGACAAGATTTGGAAAGTTATTAAGAGGATGTCCGCAACATGGTTTAGACACCTGTCAAATAGTACAAATATTCTACCAAGGATGCGACATCATTACAAGGAAAGACATCGATATAGCAGCTGGTGGTTCTATTATGAAGAAAACAGAAACTGATGCTTATAAAATTATTGATAACACTGCTTCCCACTCACATGAGTGGCACCAAGAAAAAGATATCGTTAGATCATCTAAAGCAGCTAGAGCCGATTCTAGCCATGACTTAGATTCCATTTCCGCAAAGATAGATGCTGTCGGGAGACGAATGGAAAAGATGACTAAGGATATTCACTCAATACGAATTAGTTGTGAGCAGTGTGGAGGACCATATTTGACAAAAGATTGTCTCAGTATTGAATTAACAATGGAACAAAGAGAGAATATTTCATACATAAACCAAAGGCCTGGAAATAATTATCAAAATAATTATCAACCGCCAAGACCGATCTACAATCAAAACCAGAACTATAACCGAAATATTCCATACAACAACCAACAAGGTCCTAGCAATCAACAAGTATCTAACAATACTTACAACCAGCAAAGACCTAATTTTCAAAACAAACCACAACCCGATGATAAAAATCCGAATTTAGAAGATATGATGACGAAGCTAGTTGAAACTCAAACGCAGTTTTTCACATCTCAAAAACAAACTAATGAACAAAATGCTCAAGCATTTAGAAATCAACAAGCTTCTATTCAAAACTTGGAACAAGAAGTAAGTAACCTAGCAAGGTTAATAGGTGAAAGAAAACTGGGAAGTTTACCTAGTGATACAAATGCAAACCCCCGGAATGAAACAGCTAAAGCTATTAACACAAGAAGTGGTACAACACTTAAACCACCTGAAATACCTGTAACTTCTGATGAAGCTATTCGTACTCCACAAGAACCCCAACCTGAACAAGATAAGGAAACAGAACCGGTAGTTGAGAAGGTTAATGAAGATAACACAGTTAAGGCTAAACCTTATGTTAAACCATAACAACCACCACTTCCTTACCCGAGTAAAATGAAGAAAGAGAAACTTGAAGTCGAGCAATCCAAATTCTTGGATATGTTTAAACAGATAAATGTAAATCTTCCTTTCATTGATGTGATTTCAGGAATGCCTAGATATGCTAAATTCTTGAAAGATCTGATCACGAATAGAAAGAAAATGGAAGAACTCTCGGCTGTTACTATGAACGTTAATTGTTCAGCAGTGCTGTTGAATAAGATACCAGAAAAATTATCTGATCCAGGAAGTTTCACAATTCCATGTTTTCTGGGTAGTCTTAGTTCAACAGAAGCATTGGCAGACTTAGGTGCTAGTATAAATCTAATGCCGTATTCACTATACGCTAAACTAGACCTTGGAGAATTGAAACCAACCAGAAGAAGTATACAACTAGCCGATCGATCAATAAAATATCCTAGAGTGATAATGGAGAACATGCTAGTTAAAGTTGGTACTTTAGTATTTCCAGTAGATTTTGTTGTTCTGGACATGGAAGAAGATTCTCAAGTTCCTCTCATATTAGGAACACCATTCTTAAACACGGCTAAAGCAATGATAGACGTGTTTGGTAAGAAACTGACCCTAAGTATAGAGGATGAGAGTGTTACCTTTTCTTTTGATAGAGCAATGCAACAACCGCAATCTGCAGATGATAGATGCTATTATATTCACACTATAGATTTACATGCAGAATTGTTAGAAGAATTTCCAGAATTACAAGGAACAGGAGAATGTTCTTTAGGAGAAGGTAATGAACCAATTGATGAAGCTGAAATGTTAGCTACACTTATAGCTAATGGATATGAACCAACAACAGAAGAAATTCAAATGCTAAAAGAAGAAGACAGATATCGATATAAATCATCGATAGAAGAACCTCCGAAATTAGAGTTAAAGCCATTTCCAAACCATTTAGAATACGCTTATTTACATGGTGAATCTGAATTACCTGTAATAATATCGTCTTCTCTTACTGAAAATGAGAAATCATAACTCATTTCTGTGATGAAAGCTCATAAACCAGCTATTGCATGGAAGATTCATGATATTAAAGGAATAAGTCCTTCGTATTGCACACATAAAATCCTTATGGAAGAAGGTCATAAAACGTATGTGCAACGCCAATGAAGAATAAATCCTAATATACAAGATGTAGTTAAAAAAGATATTATTAAACTGCTAGATGCAGGTTTAATTTATCCAATTTCTGATAGTCCATGGGTAAGCCCAGTTCAATGCGTGCCTAAGAAGGGTGGCATGACTGTCATTACAAATGAAAAAAATGAGCTTATTCCTACTAGGAGTGTAACAGGATGGCGTGTGTGTATTTATTATAGAAAATTAAATGACGCCACCAGAAAACATCACTTTCCCTTACCTTTCATTGATCAAATGTTGGAAAGATTAGCTGGAAATAGTTATTATTGTTTTCTTGATGGATTTTCCGGATATTTTCAAATTCCAATAGCACCTGAAGATCAAGAGAAAACCACGTTCACGTGCCCTTATGGTACTTTTACTTACAAACGCATGCCATTTGGACTTTGCAACGCCCCTGCAACCTTTCAAAGGTGTATGATGGCGATTTTTCACGACATGATAGAAGAATGCATGGAAGTTTTCATGGATGACTTTTCAGTCTTCGGTGATACATTTGAAACATGTCTAGCTAATCTTGAACGAATGCTGATTAGATGCGAACAATCAAATCTAGTTCTTAATTGGGAGAAATGCCATTTCATGGTTAAAGAAGGCATCGTTCTTGGACATAAAATCTCAAAGGAAGGAATTGAAGTGGATAGAGCTAAAGTAGATGTAATTGCTAAACTTCCACATCCCACCAATGTTAGAGGAGTTAGGAGTTTTCTAGGGCATGCCGGTTTTTACCAACGTTTCATAAAAGACTTTTCTAAAATTGCCACTCCTATGAATAAACTCCTAGAAAAAGATGCTCCATTCATCTTTTCAGATGAATGCATTAAATCTTTTAATATTCTTAAAGAGAAACTCACTAATGCGCCAATCATGATAACACCAAATTAGAATCTACCATTTGAACTAATGTGCGATGCAAGTGATTTTGCAATGGGAGCCGTTTTAGGATAAAGGATTGAAAAAAGATTTCAACCTATATATTATGCTAGTAAGACATTACAAGGAGCACAAACAAATTACACAACTACTGAAAAAGAACTCCTTGCTATTGTCTTTGCTTTTGACAAATTTCGATCATATCTCGTTCTAGCAAAAACGGTGGTCTATACCGGCCATTCTACTCTTAGATACCTATTTTCGAAACAAGATGCTAAACCAAGATTAATCTGTTGGATATTACTCTTACAAGAGTTCGATATTGAAATCCGAGATAAAAGAGGAGCAGAAAATCTCGCCGCTGATCATCTTTCTCGTCTTGAAAATCCCGAATTAGAAGTTCTAAATGAATCGGCCATACAAGACAACTTTCCTGATGAATATCTATTGAAGATAGATTATAATGAAATTCCATGGTTTGCAGACTATGCAAACTATTTAGTATGTGGATTCCTTGAAAAAGGATTATCGTACCAAAAACGAAAGAAATTCTTCAGTGATATAAAACACTATTTCTGGGAAGATCCACATCTATTTAAAAGTTGTCCAGATGGAATAATACGCCGATGTGTATTCGGAGATGTAGCTAGTAAAATTTTAAACCATTGTCACACAGGACCAACAGGAGGGCACTATGGGCCTCAACTAACAGCAAGAAAAGTTTACGATGCTGGATTCTATTGGCCTACAATTTACAAAAACGCACACCTTCTTTGCAAATCCTGTGATGCATGTCAAAGGGCCGGAAAAATAAGTCAACGTGATGAAATGCCACAAAATATCATCCAAGTATGTGAAGTATTTGACATTTGGGGTATTGAGTTTATGGGTGCATTTCCAAAATCTCATAATAATCTCTATATTCTCGTAGCCATTGATTATGTATCTAAATAGGTGGAAGCACAAGCTCTCCCAACTAATGATGCACGAGTTGTAGTCAACTTTTTAAAACGTCTTTTTGCAAGGTTTGGAACACCGAAAGCTTTAATAAGTGATCGGGGAACTCATTTCTGTAATAATCAACTTGAGAAAGTTCTTAAAAGATATGGAGTAACTCATAAAATCTCCACCGCATATCATCCACAAACAAGTGGACAAGTTGAAAATACCAACCGAGCTTTAAAACGCATTCTAGAGAAAACCGTAGGATCAAATCCGAAGGAATGGTCCATTAAATTGGAGGATGCACTCTGGGCTTTTAGAACAGCCTACAAAACTCCAATTGGAACCACACCTTTTAGACTTGTTTATGGAAAAGCATGTCATCTTCCTGTAGAAATTGAACACAAAGCATTTTGGGCTTTGAAGACATGTAATCTTGATATACATGAAGCTGGACGTCTACGATTAAGTCAACTAAACGAATTATAAGAATTAAGACATGAAGCATACGAAAATTCGTTAATCTATAAGGAAAGAACGAAGAAATGGTATGATAAAAGAATCAGAAGTTTAAAAGAATTTAAAGAAGGAGACAGAGTTCTTCTTTTCAATTCACGATTCAAGCTATTTCCTGGAAAATTGAAATCAAGATGGTCTGGACCATTCATAGTCAAAAGAGTTTTCCCATACGGAACAGTAGAATTAATAAATTCAAATGGGATTGAATTTAAAGTTAATGGTCACAGAGTTAAACACTACATAGATAGTCCAATGGAAGTTGACAACGAAGTTAATCACAATTTCGATACCACAGCTAACTAAGTGTGGGGAAAATCAAGTCTTTAAAGGATAATATGTATTTCTGTTAGAGTTGAATTGTCTGTTTTCGTGTAGTTCTCGAAAATGGAACCCGAATGGTCTTTCCCTAGCAGACCCTAAAGAACTAGTCTTCTCCCCCCATTCTGAATTTTTATTTTTTTTAGGAAATGAAGACTGCCTGTGAACTAAACCATGGTCTAATGCTACACGCTTTGATCACTAAACATAATAATGACACACTACCGAGTGAAATAGTATAAGTAATCAGAGAAAGATTGGACGGTGTAAGAAAAGAATCCAGATGCGAAGATAATAAGTTACAATTTGGTAAAGGAAAATCAAAATTCGCAGCGAAAAGAAGAGCACGACACCTAGAAAGATGTCACAAATGCGGAAAATGGTCACATGGAGGTAAATGTTCAAATAATCAAACCTATTCAAATACCGAATTTGTTACTTTATGCAGAGACGGACCGTTCATATGTTTAGAAGAAAAAACACTGAATGCTCGAGGTTACACCTATGTAGCCATGGAAAACCAATTAAACCGACTATCTTATGAATGGGATAGATCGTATAACTAAGAATACTATCTCACAGGTAAGTCTGTACAGTTTTTTTTTGTTTTTATTTTTATTTTTAACATTTTGATAATAAACGCTAATTTGTTCGCTATAAAGTATTAAATTGGTATTGAATAAAATTAGGTTTGGCGACCGAAATTATTGATATCATTCAAAAATTTATTACATCACTGCGAAATTTAACGTTTATTCTTAAGGTATAAATATCTTTAATCAATCAACCCAAAATATTTCAAAAATTCGTCATGAGTTAAATTAGGTCTTGGAACCGAAATTACTTTACTGAAAAGAGGGGCGCATATTTTTGATAATATTTGATTGATTAAAGTGGGATAAAAAGCCAAAAAGATTTTTAATTTTATTTTTACCATGTTTTTAAAATTAATATATAAATCTTAAATTAATATTGTAAACTTTGTAAAAACAATATATTTAAAATTGTAAATATTTGAAAAATATAATATAAGTTTGGTGTGATTTTATAATATGAATTTTTAAATTAAGTTTGGTGTGAATTTTTAATATTATGCATTTTTAATTAAGTTTGGTGTAAATTTTTAATTTTATGCATTTTTAAATTTAAGTTGGTGTGAATTTAAAAACAAAAATTTACTTTATCTCATTAAGTTAAAAATATGATTTTTAAAATTCGTCGTAAGTTGAAGACTAGGTCTTTAAACCGAAATTGCTTTATCCGAGAGAGGGACGAGAACTTTTATTATCATTATTTTTAATCTTATTGAATTAAAGTATGCCAAAAACAAAAAAAAAACCCAAAAATCTTAGCTTTTAAAACAATCACTACAAAAAGACAAATTTTAAAATTTTGTCGAAGGACGGACTAGGACATCGATCCGAAACGACCTCGTCCTAAATAACAAGGGAAACAAAATTTTAAAATTAATTACTTAATTGTTTTAATTAGTATAAGATGTTTAAAAAAAAAAAATACAAACTCCGCGACTCGCGGAGTTTGAAGGGTCAAACACCGCGACTCGCGGAGGGACCAAAACCCAGAAAAAAAATAAAAACGTAAAGAACAGCTCAGTTGCACACTACCACACCAAATACTGCGAAATAAAACCCGAGAAAACACTCCCAAATTCACAATTTTTTACCGTTAATCATCAAATCTTTTACTAAAATCATGTTAAGAAGGATGCTATCAAGGAATTACTCAAGAAAAACGGTAAATTTCTACACCTAAACACCATTTAATCCGAAAATTGGTGTTCTTGAGCAATTTTTTTCCCCAATTCAATTTTGATGCTTTTTAGTGTAATTATGCTTAAATTGTTTATGTATTATACTTGTATAACCTAGATTGATGCTATTTAACATGATTAGAAGCCTTAAACTTCAAATTTTGAGTAATCTAGGGTTTGAGTTCTTGAGCAATTTGGGGCTTTTTGATATAAACAGGTTATGGCCGATTTTTGTCATGAATTATTGCTAAATTAAGTAGTGTAACATGTTTAGGTAGTTAAATGACCCAAACCTTGAGCCTAAACATGATTTTGAGAATTAAAGTGGACTTTTTCAAGTCTAAAATTCATGAACTTGATTTTTAAGAGATAATGCCATTTGAAACTTGTTTAATTGCTAGTGATGATTATTTTGACATGTTATTTGAGTTGAATGCTTATGAACTTGGCGAACATTTTCGTATATGCTTATTTGAAAAAGTGTAGATTTGATGAAAATATGAAAATGAGCTTAAGTTTGATATAAATTAAACATGTCATTGTAATTATTTTGATTGATGATTTTGCTGACACTAATGCATATTTGGATGCACAAAAATTGTGTTTGATGTGTTTTGCAGACTGAAAGGGGTAAATCTTCATCCCAAGCTCGCAATGCTCCTGCTGAGAATGCGGAACAACAGGAGGTGGATAACTACTACAAACAAGATATACCTCATCCAGTTATGACATTTTCTGATATGCACTTGGAAGATTTGCACCCGAACCTGAGATTTGACAGACTTTGGATAGATTATCCAAAATACCAAAGGGGCTTGCATACTCTTCATTCTAAAGCTGTTGAAGTACCTAGGGTCATAGAATGGGGACCATTAGAAGCTGTAGAATTGGCCGGGCCAATTAGGGAATTACTTGCACAGAGGTATGGTAATTCTACTTTTAACGATTGGGTACGGTTATTCAACATGCGTAGACCTGTATATAAAGTATGGTGTGAAGAATTGTTGTGTAGTATAGAATTAAATGATCGGGTAGCTAGTTTAACCGATCGATCTTTTATTAGATTTTTGTTAGGAGGTTCGATGCGCCACATGTCTTTACTAGACATGGCTCAGGCTTTACGTATATATACGCCTGAGGAGTTAGCATCTGCCGATTGTAGAGGGTTGATATTGAACGGTAGGAAGATAGATGAGAATTTTGATACACATGGTGTATGGAGTCAAATGACTAGCCATCACCGATTCAAAGGGGGAAATTACTCTTATTTGGATATAGATAGAGCAGAGTTAAGAGTAATTCATATATTTTTAGCTAATTCGATTACACAAAGAGGTAAGAATAAGGAAAAGGTAAATGAACAGGATTTGTTTTACCACATGTGTATTCGAGACCCACAAAGCGCTGTAAGTATACCATATTGTGTGGGTTATTATTTATCAGCTATGGTTAGGGGGATGAGACCGCATAGCATAATAGGAGGTGGTATATTTATTACTTTGATTGCTGAATATCTCGGTGTGGATATAAGTCGGGGGGGATTACTAATCGAAGAACCAGAACCCCGCGATACAATAGGTTTAAATGTATACCATGGTGCGAAGGTTTTGAAGAGGCGAAATAACGCCGCAGTACGATATAATGGTAGACATCCACAAGTTGAGAGAAACCAACAGCCAGGTAATGTGGGAGGGGGAAATGAAATGACAGAAATGCAAAGGTTTATAGCTTCACAAGAGTACGAAAATGCTAGACATCGAGCATTTGTAGATTGGAAAGTTCATCAAAACCAAATCATAGCTTATTGCCAACAAATAGGTAGAAACTATATTCCTACTCCATCGCCCGTATTTCCTCCCTGGTTTATAGAGATCCAACCACCGTATCCTACGTATAACCCAGCCGAAGCATTTTATAACACCTATGGTTATGCATGGAACCCCTACTGGTATCAGTATCATCCCTAGTCTACTTAGTTTTATTTATTTTATAATTTGTAATGTTGATACGTTTAATACTTATGTTAATATTGTAATAGTTTTTATAATTTTCTAACTTTTATTATTAGATTTTAATAATTTTTGAATGTGGGGTAATATACCAAACTTCAAAAACATGTATATATGTTTGCAGTTTATCTTATGTACACAACAGGGTAAAACAACGCATTTTCAAAGACTGGCATTAAGTTCAGCAAAAGCAACTAATTTTGACAACAAGATGCAAAATAAATGTGATATAACAACAAGACAGAATGAACAAATGATGTGCACCATTTATCATTCAACACAAACACAAATATGTTTGGAAACTTTGGTAAAATTTAATCATTTCTACGCTAATCACCCTCAATAATTTAAATTGTTACTGATTTCTTGCAAATGAAGGCATTGCAAGATCTTAAGTGTGGGAAGGGGTTAAATTCTTTCGGATTTTAAAATTTTTACTTTATACACTTGGTTACCATTAGAAATACTAGTAAAGTAGTAGTTGTATTAGAATCTAGTGCTCTCTGATAATAAAGAACAGCCCTAGTCTTATATACTGACTACCCAATTCTAGTAAAAATTTTCAAAATTTTCAATTAAATGAACTCAAAATCATGTTTATACATATTTATGAACGATAAAACTAGGTTTTAACACCGAAATTATTGTTACCTCGGAAAGGACATAAATTGAGAAACAAACCAAAATATTAAAATTCATTTAAAATGGAATAGAGAACAATAAAAAGGAAAATAAAAGCCAAGTGTGGGAAAATTTACCAAGATATTTTAAACATACGTCACATATTTCTGTAACAAATAACTGAAAATACTTTTGCTTTGGACTAAACTAAACTGTTTTACCCGATGAAAGAAAAGAAGAGATGGATCTACACGATGAATCAATTCCATCATTAAAAGGAAGTAAAGTCTTCCGAAAAAGAAACGGGCTTCTTGATTTAGGTCAGGAAGTTGTCGTTCAGACCAGCTGTAAGTTGACGAAAAATCTAGAAAAGTCATCACTAAAATCACCAGGAAATCCACGGACCTCGGCATAAAACAGGGTCGCCAAGTGGTCAGATTTATCCTATTCATGAGAAGGATTTATCTCGTAAAATAGGGAGGGCGCCGTGCAATTTAGCTGGATAAGACTAATGAATCAGATCCCCAGAAAGGATAATCTCCTTAAAAGATCAAAAAATCAGCTTTTAAGACTGATATTACTCAATCCTTGAGATTGACCTTAAAGATTGAGAATTCAAACTCATGGAATTCAATGATATCTAAACTCGAGCTTGAACGAGAAAATATTTTGATCAAAAGTTACAAACCGATTTGTTTTCTGAAAACCTATTTTCAATGCGTTCATTACCATTGAACGTAAAATCCTAGGAATTCACCTGGAATTCATTAGGTCACTTGAACCAAATCGGGTGTCAACCGTAAGAACGGTGGTTGCATAGCATGGTCGAAGACAGGACCTTGTGCCAGACCGGAAAATTATAAGGGTGAGCATTACTATTGCTCCTACCAAGGATAGTAATTGTGTCCGACACGTTTTTGTACCATAATCAAATGCATGTCATTAGACATTGCGTTAACAGTTTCTTGTTCATCGCTTTCCTTTACAACCGGACGGTAGTTTATCGAAAGGTAATATACGGGACAAGTAAACTGGACGTGTTGCTTTCCTAATACAAGGTTAGCAAGTGGGTAACACAAAACCACAAGTGTTGAGCTAAAATTTTCAAATCTGAAACCCACACAACCCACAAAAATATTTTGCAAACACCGGTGAAGGGTTATTCCGGAAAACTTATCTAGGGTAAAAGCTAGATTTAATTTTCAAAAGATCAAATGTTTTCATAAAGATCCAATTTCCTTAAATGATCTAAATTTTTATAGTCATATGGGACTGTAAACCACAACGTTACTACCATTGTTTATACCGCCGTAAAGAAATCACTGATGTACAAAGTGTGAAGAATAAAGAAGTGATTCTGGTATTTCAAGACTATATTGCTTGAGGACAAGCAACGCTCAAGTGTGGGAATATTTGATAATGCTAAAAACGAACATATATTTCATAGCATTATTCCTCAAGAAAGACAAGCTTTTAGTTGCAATTGTTCTATTTAAAAGTGATATTCGTTTAAATAATAAAAGGTGAAGACAAAAGACAGATTCGACGAATTGAAGACGCAAACGACCAAAAAGCTCAAAAGTAAAAAATACAATCAATGAGGTTCTAATTATTGATAAGAAACGTCTCAAAATTACAAGAGTACAAGATTCAAAATGCAAAGTACAAGATATTAAATTGTACGCAAGGACGTTCGAAAATCCGAAACCAGGACCAGAGTCAACTCTCAACGCTCGACGCAACGGACTAAAAATTACAAGTCAACTATGCACATAAATATAATATAATATTTAAATAATTCTTATAATTATTTATATATTATATAAATAAAATCGTCGGCAAACAAAGAGCCAAGGCTGAATGAGCCGTAAAAATGAACTCCGCGACTTGCGGAGTTCGAAGGCTAAAAGAACCGCGAGTCGCGGAGACCCCCTGAACTCAATTCCCTATAAAAGCAAACGAATTCTGATCATTTTATATATCAATATATATCCATCCATCTATCTATACGTAATATTTATATTTATAATTTATATTTTAATTTTAATTTTAATTTTAATCCTAATAATAAGGGTATGTTAGCGAATGTTGTAAGGGTGTAAGTCGAAATTCTGTCCGTGTAACGCTACGCTATTTTTAATCATTGTAAGTTATGTTCAACCTTTTTAATTTAATGTCTTGTAGCTAAGTTATTATTATGCTTATTTAAAACGAAGTAATCATGATGTTGGGCTAATTACTAAAATTGGGTAATTGGGCTTTGTACCATAATTGGGGTTTGGACAAAAGAATGACACTTGTGGAAATTAGACTATGGGCTATTAATGGGCTTTATATTTGTTTAACTAAATGATAGTTTGTTAATTTTAATATAAAGATTTACAATTGAACGTCCCTATAAATAACCATATACACTCAATCGGACACGATGGGCGGGGTATTTATATGTACGAATAATCGTTCATTTAACCGGACACGGGAATGGATTAATAGTCACTAGAATTATTAAAACAGGGGTAAAATTATGTACAAGGACACTTGGCATAATTGATAACAAAGTATTAAAACCTTGGGTTACACTCAGTCGACATCCTGGTGTAATTATTAAACAAAGTATTAAAATCTTGTTACAGTTTAAGTCCCCAATTAGTTGGAATATTTGACTTCGGGTATAAGAATAATTTGACGAGGACACTCGCACTTTATATTTATGACTGATGGACTGTTATGGACAAAAACCAGACGGACATATTAAATAATCCAGGACAAAGGACAATTAACCCATGGGCATAAAACTAAAATCAACACGTCAAACATCATGATTACGGAAGTTTAAATAAGCATAATTATTTTATTTCATATTTAATTTCCTTTATTTTATATTTAGTTGCACTTCTAATTATCGCATTTTTATTGTTATTGTATTTAATTGCACTTTTAATTATCGTACTTTTTAATTATCGCAAGTTTATTTTATCGCACTTTTATTATTCGCAATTTCATTATCGTTATTTACTTTATGCTTTAAATTAAGTCTTTTATTTATTTAATATTTTACATTTTGTTTTAACTGCGACTAAAGTTTTAAAATCGACAAACCGGTCATTAAACGGTAAAAACCCCCTTTATAATAATAATATTACTTATATATATATTTGTATTTTTATAAAATTAAACTAATATAGCGTTAAGCTTTGATTAAAAGATTTTCCTTGTGGAACAAACCGGACTTACTAAAAACTACACTACTGTACGATTAGGTACACTGCCTATAAGTGTTGTAGCAAGGTTTAAGTATATCCATTCTCTAAATAAATAAATATCTTGTGTAAAATTGTATCGTATTTAATAGTATTTCCTTGTAAAATTTAATAGCTATTTTATATACACCTCGCATAACATCAATTGTATACGTATAATGTTGTATTGACATGATGTAGCTAATCTTCTGGTTGTAGCTTGTTGGCATTGTTCACACGTTGTTTGCGAACTTACTTTGTTGATATCTTTAGCTTGTTTCTTAGAGATCGTAATGTATGCTTAGTGTAGTTGTCTTATTCATGGATGCTTCGGTAAGCGGTAATTGATATTTGTGTGGCGTGTCCATTTTATACATATATATGTATGTAGTATATTATCATTCACTAAGCGTTAGCTTACCCTCTCGTTGTTGCTATTTTTATAGGATCACATGCTTGGCGGCTCGGGTAAACTTGGGGATTAGAGATCTTGGCTAGGTTGCTAAGAAGATCTTACTTTTGTATTCGATTAGGATTTGGGTAGCGTAGTCCCAAATCACCATGCTCGGTTTTGGTTGGAAACTAAACTAGTCGGGTCGTGTATGTCCGTTTGGACAATTAATCATTGTATTAAATGTTTTAAGGTTTATTAAACCTTCTATTGTATTAAAGATGTTTATGGAAACACAATTGGGACCTAAAGTATTATTTAACGCGTATTAAAAGGAAAAATTTTTACGTGCCGGTTTTAATACGGGTTGGGACGTTACAAGTCTCCTAACTCTAATCTCTTGTAGAGAGAGTAGGGGATTAGCTTGATACTTGCTCCTAAATCTGCTAGCGCATGAATGGTTCCAGATTGGTAGATTGAACACGGGAAAACGAATCGGCCCGTATCTCCTAGCTTAGGTGGTAGAGAGTTTCTGAGTAATGTAGAGCATTCTTCACTCATTGGAATTTTGTTAGAGTCTGGTATCCTCTCCTTTGTAGAAAGAAGCCTTCGGATATATCTCTTCTGGTTGGGAACTTTGGACATGGTGTCCAAGAATCTTCCATCAAGTTTGAAGGAATCAAGCTTGGATGGTTCTTCTTGTAGCCTTCCAGGATAAGGTACGCGAACAGGAGTTTCAGGGGTCAGCTTCTGAGTATATATCGATTTGTTCTTGAGCCTAGTTGATCTTCTCCTTGGTTCTTCCTCTGGGATTATGGAATCCATTTGCTTTGCTTCTTCTATGTGGGAATATTGGATAGTATTACTTGGCAATCTTCCCTGCGGTCGGGTTTCAAGGCGTTGTGATAACTGTCCGAGCTGCGTTTCTAAACTTTTGAGCAGAGCCAATTGATTTCTCATTAGTTTCTCCGTCTGATCTTGTCTGGTTGCAGTTCTCTGATTTAGCTGTTGTTGTCCTTGGATGAACTGAGTTAACTGATCATCAGCTCTGAGAGTGGGGTTAGCTGCTTTTGTAATCTGGGTGGTAGGGGAATTTTCCTCAACTGGGGGACCAGTGAGTGGAAGTGGTTGATCGTAGGTCAATTGAGATTGCTAGGATTGATAAGGTGGATTAACCCTAGGTGGTTGATTGAATCCGGGATTTGGTGGACGAGCTGGGTATTGGACGTAACAGACTGAACCGTTAGGGTTTTCGTACTCAACTTGATAATCTTCAGTAGGTTGCTGGTTGGTATAATTAACACAAGCCTGAGCTTGGTTAACCTGCTGCGGTTGCGTCTTCAATTCTTCGAGTTGTTTGGCAAGAGATTCCATCTTATCCGTGAGGGATTTGATGGCCTCCGTTTGATTATTAAGTGCAGAGAGTGGGGCAGATGATGAAGTTGTTTCACCACTGTTCCAGTCATGATGATGCATCGTCATGTTCTCGAGCAATTCACATGCTTCGTTTGCGGTTTGGTTCATCAGATTCCCTTGAGCTGCTTCATCGATCGTCGTCCTATGATTTACCGTAAGACCATTGTAGACGGTACAGATTTGGGCTGACCGTTCTAGCTGGTGATTAGGGCATTTCTTCAGCAGGATTTTGAAATGCGCCCATGCGGTGTAAAGAGATTCATCGTAACTTTGTTTGAAGTTAATGATGTCATTCTTCAGTTTGGTTTGTTAAGAAGGAGGGCAATATTTGGTTAGGAATTTAGTAGCCATCTCCGTCCATGACGCGATGGAATCTTTTTCCAACCCTTCAAACCAAGTTTGAGCATGATGAGTGAGAGAATAGGGGAACAAGTATATTCGGACTATATCTTGTCCTATCCTGGCTGTTTGCAGGAGTTCGAAAGAGATATGAATTTATCAAGGTGAGAATTAGGATCGTCATTCAGTAATCTGTGAAATTGACAGCTATTCTGGATGAGCTGGATGATGTGATGTTTTAACTCGAACGAGTGTCCTTGAATATCTGGAAATCTGATTGGTCGTCCTCGACCTTCAATCGAGGGTTTGGTATTTTCTGCTAAAGTAACGTGTAACGCCATTTGGTTTCTGATTCTTGCTTCATTGCGTGCTTTAGAGATTATTGCGTCTGTATCAGGTACGAATAACAA
Organism: Rutidosis leptorrhynchoides; assembly: GCF_046630445.1. Classification (NCBI taxonomy): domain Eukaryota; kingdom Viridiplantae; phylum Streptophyta; class Magnoliopsida; order Asterales; family Asteraceae; genus Rutidosis; species Rutidosis leptorrhynchoides. The sequence goes on from NC_092338.1 coordinate 293,084,551, forward strand.
CGGTCCTGGTCTAGATCGGGTTTGGGTCATACACTAGGTATGCCTTTTTGTTTTTAATTTTTCGCAAATAAGCTAAATTATAATAAGCTAAACTAATCTAATCTAATCTAATATAATCTAATTTTAATCTAAGGTAGTCTAAAGTAATCTAATCTAAGGTAATCTAATCTAAGGTAATCTAAGGTAATTAACTAACTATCCTATGGTGGAATATGTTTTTAGTTCTGGCTACTGATTCCCTGGTATTTCGGTAACAGAGCTTCGCACGAACTATTCTACAAACCAAGTGGCCAGGCCGACTACGGAGAGGCAGGATCCTTTTGGTCCCAATATAATTGGCGACTGTTCGGAAAATCCAATAACCAAGTCCGTGTATAATTGTCTTTCTTAGACACCACTAAATGCTTGTGAATAAGTTTGATAGATAGCAATATTTCCTGATACCAGTTCCCCGGCAGCGGCGCCAAAAACTATGTATCTCTCCTGATATGGTCGAAACGGACGGTTTTTATTTGCGCGTTGTCGTTAGGCCGCGGCTCGCCAGGATCAGCCACTCGTGGGAGATGGTACAGTTTTAAATTTATATTTAGCGGGGCCTAAATCTTACTACTCCTTATGAGTAAGGGAAGTATGACCTAGAGTGTAATTTTTGAGATACCAGTAACATCGAACCTATATTTTAGCCTAAGACAGTTAGGGAGTAGTGAATAATTATTTTGGGATTTTCTAATTTATAAGATAGATAAAGTAAATGCTATAAAATTTGTAATTCAGATAAGGTTAAAGTAAGCGCATACTATGACTTCATCAGTTATTCTGCCGAGATTATAGAATGATGGCTCATGAATAGGCAGAGGCCTTGTATTCATTACACTGGTCCTAAACGCCCCTGTCATAAGACATGTCACTGGGTACTGCGTTAGACTTGAAGATTTTGAATAGACAGCAACGTCCCTTACCCCCGACGCCCGTGCAGTCTGACTACAGGCATACACGTTCAGACGGCTCATCCAATTGAGCGACTTGGTTGGGTGACGTATTAACATTCCAAAATGGTCTAAACTTTCTTAAGCGTAATAGAATACATGGTTTACCATATCCGAGAGACGTGATGTGTTTCAATGCTTTCGTTAATGATTGGTAAAAGATAGTTAGGCCCTTAAAAAGAGTTCAACCATAAAGAACACCATGGCCAAGTCAAGATGACTTCCATGAACACGTTCGGTTATCCTAACGGTCCAATCCTTTATGTGTCTAAACAAACAGTTCCTTAATTAGCTAAGAATCCCTCAAGCGGGGTGCAATGCTTGAGACCGCGTTATGGTGCAGTGTACTGGTCAACACTAACTGTGTTCCATGGCCTTACTTAGCAGAGGTACATCTTACAACAACCGCTGTGCTTCAGCGTGCACGTACGAAGTTTATATGCTTGGTGACTACACTAGCATGGTCTGGGACCGACAATGTACTAGGGGTCTAGTCAGATGTTTCACTATGAAAGAGTCCTCAGTCGGAATCCAAAGCTTGATAGACTTACTACAACCTGTGTGCCTCAGTCGATCTTACGTTGTATCCGATAGACTTCTCTTACCAAGGGGTGACACAGATAGTGTACTCTGAATCGGGGTTCGCGACTTCCCAATAACAGAGCCTATAACTACGTTCTATTAGTTGGAAAAATGATTGAGTATAAAGCATAATCGGAAGGCATTTCAATAGCATACACAAACCATAATATTATTCTGGCATTATAACTGCTTACATCATAGCATACACTAAAGATAACTACTCGCTAATCATGGCAACAATATAATAAAAAATTTATATAAGATAAAGGATAGAGGTACAAGTAGATTAAACGAGTTCTGAATACAAAAGTGACAACTTCAAGACTCCAGACCGCTCCTAATACAATCTTCAGCGTTCGCCTCCGGGTAATTAATTTCCCGCTCGGAGGTGAGAAGGCCTTGAAAGTATGACTAATATTGTACAAGAGAGAGAAAGAAGTGAATTGAAGTGTGTGTTGGAATGAATGACAAAGACCCATTAAATAGACTAGGAAAATGCCAAAATACGCCTGGCAGGCCGTATGGTGAAGCTTATTTGGCAGGCCGTATGAATGGCAGGCCGTATGGTGAAGGCACCTGGTGGCACATATCTGGCAGGCCGTATCCATAGTGGCAGGCCGTATGGCAGGCCGTATGGTGTGCTGGTCAGCCTTGATTCCCTGGATCGTAACTTGATTTCTTGTCTTTCACCGTTTTCACTCTAGAATCTTCGTTTTAGCTCCGATTCTCTTGATTATTTTTGCACCGTCTTCATAATTACTTGTTCTTCAATTCTAACCGACGAAGTGGGTATTTTTCCGATAAAGTTCGAATCTTTCTTGTTTTTGGGCCTTAATACCGGGGTGAAAACGTGACTTTTTAGCCGATATCATAGCTATCATCTCCTTTACAGCTCATCATCTTTAATCATTATTATCATATAACTCCTCATCATCATTTAAATTATCGTGATCATCTAATCATCATTATTTATGGGTTCGTAATAGAAAAACAACAGCAAAAAGTGACTTGATTTCGTTTAACAGCTCATCAAGAATCATCGTGTGGTAACTGCGGTTAACTGAAGTAGTTTGTGGTGTTGATTACCTGCCATTTCAGTAGAAGAAAGAAAAAAAATAGTAACATAATAGTTTATATGGTGGTGGTTGCAGTGGTTGGATTAGAAAACAGACACAACAGTTGGCGGTTGAGGAGGTGAAAGTGGTTTCGTTGGCTGAAAAGGAATAAAGTGCAGTTGCTGCGTACAGTTGTGATTTCGATCTAGGATCAAAACAGAAATATTGTAGCAGGTTCATATGGTGGTTGCAGGGTTCGAAAAATAAATATAACAATATCATCAATCATAATTATTTACGACAAAATCATCATCAATTAACATAAACCTTCATCATCAAAATCATTATTCTCGAATTATTATCATTATGATCTTACCTCACGCTCGTCGTCATTCAACATCCTAATCGAGTTCATCATATATCATCTTCATATCACTTCACAACATCATAAACGTAACTCGCTGTTAACTATCATCATCATCTACTGTTACCATCATCATCTTACATAACTAAATCATCCTCATCATTCTTTCATTGAGCAGCCAACAGTATCCTCCTCAACAAAAATATAAATTATGCGTATCGTGTAGGAATTCAAACGAAACGTGTAATCATTTAGAAAATTATGCGGAACGTGTACTAGGTTAAGCGAAACACGTAATGTTGTCCATCATTTACTGTAGCAGGAGTAGTAGTTAACGGGCAACAATGTTGTGGATGGTTTAAACCGTACATCAGAAGCTCAAAAAGAATAATAACGGTTAGTTTAAATGATGGTGTTGGTGGTAGTTTGATGGCGGCTGTCATGTGGCTGCGAAACAGGAAGAAAAAAGAGATGGTGACTAGGTGGTGGTTCTAGTGTTTGAGCTTAGGTGATGGTTGTTGAAGACAACCTAAATAAGAAGAGAAGGAGAAAGGCTAGTGGGTTTGGATGTGTTCTCTCCTCTTTCTATATGTATCTTATGTATATAAAATCTCCACCTAAGCAAGTTGATTGAAAAATATCATAAAACAAATAAACGTGCAATTACATAAATTATTAAGATATGATTAGCAGCCTACATTTTGTCTTGTTTCAGTCGACAACCAATCTACGAATCTACGGAGTAATATCTCGTGCTCTATTGTTAAACAGTTGAAGATAAAAGTCTTTAGAAAAATCTCATATTTTTAAATTAAGTTTATTTATCTATTCTGGTCATTAGCTGATTGAAACCTAGTCAAAAAGGTTCGTTCATTATTTGTTTTAAATTTCCAGTAATCAGTACGGAGTATTAAAATTCAACTCAACAAAGTAAAAAAAATATTTTTAACAAGACTATAATTTACGTAACCTATTAATGAACCAACATTTATTTTTGGATCCTCCAAAGCTTGTATTTGAACTTGTTTAACAGCGATCGAACGACAAATGAGTGTTACTATCGTCTTCTAAATAAATTCAAAACTATATATATATATATATATATATATATATATATATATATTCAATACACTTTATATATATATATATATATATATATATATATATATATATATATATAGATACTTTTTAAATAATAATTATTATAATATCCTATTTTTATTTTACTTTAAATAAATTTTTAGTAACAACAACATACAATATTTAAAATATATTTCCAATTATTATTTATATACATATATACACATATCAAGTTATAATTAATTATTCGTGAATCGTCGGAACTGGTCGAAGGTCAATTGATTACATGAACATAGTTCAAAATTTTGAGACTCAATATTACAGACTTTGCTTATCATGTCGCAATAATATAAATATTAAGTTTAAATTTGGTCAGAAATTTCCGGGTTTAAAATGGACATTGTCCGGCGCCGGTGAGAGAAGGTGCCGATGAAAGGGGAGGAAATCGTCTTGAAAGATGTCATATAATTGGGGTTCAGCAGGCTTTTGAAGAGAATGGTCTAATTGAACGAGACTATATTGCCCTCACATGTTTGGCACATGTGAGGGGTTAACCAAGAAACATGACGGTCGTTAACTGTGGGTACCTTTCAAGAAACTTAATCATAACCAAGGTACTAACCATGCAAAAAATAAACTATAGGTGTTGTGATGAAAAAATGTAACAAACTACAGGTACTAAGAGCACAGGGTGTCCCCTGTTCCTCACATTTCCGTCCAAGCAAAATCGACACCGGCCCACCGTCGGCCGACACCAATTCGCCGTCCCCGACGTTATTTTTCGGCGTCGAAATTCAATTTCGAGCCATGGACGGTGTGAAATAGAGCCTTTGAAGTGTTGGATTTTGTGATTTTACCGTTAAAATTCAAACGATATGATTTTTTTTTTTCTTTTTCTATATAAATACTATACATTTTCATTTCATTTCAACTCACACTTTATTTTATACAAAACTTCTAAAATACAATATATATATATATATATATATATATATATATATATATCTTTTAATTTAAAAAAATGTCTTCATCTTCGAGTAGTTCGCACGACAATTTCACAAATTATACGCTCAACTTACTTGATCAAATTGATGATTCTTCGGACGATGGTGTTAATTCTCGTCGTTACGTTCGTCGTGATCATTATGATGCTCATAATCGTTTGATGGACGATTATTTTGACGAGGGTTGCAAATATACGGAAGATAAATTCAAACGTCGTTTTCGGATGCATCGCCGTGTTTTTCTTCGTGTGATGAACGATATACTCAGCTACAATGTCAATCCATTGCCTTCCCAATTTATATGGTTTCATCGAAGGCAAAATTCTCGAGGTATGTGGAGTATTAGTCCACATTTAAAAATCACCGCCGCACTTCGTCAGCTAGCATACGGTTATACACCGGATGCTTTAGACGAGTATCTCCAAATGAGTGAACGAGTTAGGCGGAAATCTTCGCTAAACTTTACTATGTGCATTATTGACTTGTATAATAGTGTAGACCCGTCTTTGCATGACATTCAGCGTTTATATGAAGGCCATAAAAGGATTCATGGCATCCCGGGCATGTTGGGTAGCATCGATTGTATGCATTGGGCATGGGCAATATGTCTAGTTGTGTGGAGAGGCCAATATATGCGAGGCGATCACAGTCACCCAACTATTATGCTTGAAGCCGTCGCATCGTATGATAATCAGATTTGGCATGCGTATTTTGGTGTGGCGGGTTCAAACAACGACTTAAATGTTTTAAACACTAGTGATTTGTTCAACTCAATGCTCAATGAAGAAATGCCCGACGTCCCTTTTATTGCGAATGGCGTGGAATACAAAAGATGGTATTATTTAGCTGACGGGATTTATCCAACATGGTCTTCATTTGTGAAGGGATTTTCAAGTGTCGTTAATGAAAAACGTACTTACTTTACAATGCAACAAGCTGCTGCTCGTAAAGATGTGGAAAGAACTTTTGGGATTTTACAGGGTCGTTGGCATATTCTACAACAACCCGCCAAGGCATAAGCGAGGAATCAAATGAGACGGTTTATGTATATGTGCATCATACTACATAACATCATTATTGAAGACAATGGTTACAACCTTGCCGAGCATGATTGGGTTTATGAGCCACCTCAACACATACAACGTACTTGGATCGAAAGGTGTGACGCTCGTGCTAGACGAACAAGGGAGCTACGTGATAGAGAAGTACACGAAGGCTTACGATCGAATTTGGTTGAACATTTAAGGGCTCTTCGAGAATTCAATTAATTGTTTTCAATATTTCAAGAATAAATGTAATGTTTTTTTTATTGATGTAAGGTTTTTTTTAATTATTATTTGAAGTTTTTTTTAATATTTACACAATTAAAAAATATACAAAATAAATTTAAAAAAAAAAATTACTGAAAATGGACACTGAAATGGACACTGTCGACACCAACACCTAACAGCCAGTCAGCCAATCTCAGTGTCCAAAATGGACACTGAAAATGGACACTGAGGAGGACTACGAGCACCTCGTCCTCTAACAGCATAATTTTTTCTACACTTAATTATATTATATCTATATCTATATTATATATTCTATATTCCATATTCCATATCTATATATCTATATAATATATATATATTTGCTCAATTAATAATCAATAAAATTTGGTTCAGTTTCAGGAGTTGTATGTGCTTTCAATTTAGCCAAACTTGGATTCGGTAGAGGCCCTGGCAGTCGAGTGTCCTCGAGAAGGTACATCTACATCCCAAATTAATGAAATACTTATGTCATAATGTCTCAATTAAGAAAAAACTGTAACATTTAAAATATTATTATTATACTACATACTAAATATGGACAACACCCTCCAATCATAACCCGCCACATGAAATGTCCCGTTCTTATTGATTAAAAACGTTCCATATTAATTGATTTTGTTGCGAGGTTTTGACCTCTATATGAGACGTTTTTCAAAGACTGCATTCATTTTTAAAACAAACCATAACCTTTATTTCATAAATAAAGGTTTAAAAAGCTTTACGTAGATTATCAAATAATGATAATCTAAAATATCATGTTTACACACGACCATTACATAATGGTTTACAATACAAATATGTTACATCGAAATCAGTTTCTTGAATGCAGTTTTTACATAATATCATACAAACATAGACTCCAAATCTTGTCCTTATTTTAGTATGCAACAGCGGAAGCTCTTAGTATTCACCTGAGAATAAACATGCTTTAAACGTCAACAAAAATGTTGGTGAGTTATAGGTTTAACCTATATATATCAAATAGTAACAATAGACCACAAGATTTCATATTTCAATACACATCCCATACATAGAGATAAAAATCATTCATATGGTGAACACCTGGTAACCAACATTAACAAGATGCATATATATAAGAATATCCCCATCATTCCGGGACACCCTTCGGATATGATATAAATTTCAAAGTACTAAAGCATCCGGTACTTTGGATGGGGTTTGTTAGGCCCAATAGATCTATCTTTAGGATTCGCGTCAATTAGGGTGTCTGTTCCCTAATTCTTAGATTACCAGACTTAATAAAAAGGGGCATATTCGATTTCGATAATTCAACCATAGAATGTAGTTTCACGTACTTGTGTCTATTTTGTAAATCATTTATAAAACCTGCATGTATTCTCATCTCAAAAATATTAGATTTTAAAAGTGGGACTATAACTCACGTTCACAGATTTTTACTTTGTCGGGAAGTAAGACTTGGCCACTGGTTAATTCACGAACCTATAACAATATATACATATATATCAAAGTATGTTTAAAATATATTACAACACTTTTACTATATTTTGAGGTTTTAAGTTTATTAAGTCAGTTGTCCTCGTTAGTAACCTACAACTAGTTGTCCACAGTTAGATGTGCAGAAATAAATCGATAAATATTATCTTGAATCAATTCACGACCCAGTGTATACGTATCTCAGTATTGATCACAACTCAAACTATATATATTTTGGAATCAACCTCAACCCTGTATAGCTAACTCCAACATTCACATATAGAGTGTCTATGGTTGTTCCGAAATATATATAGATGTGTCGACATGATAGGTTGAAACATTGTATACGTGTCTATGGTATCTCAAGATTACATAATATACAATACAAGTTGATTAAGTTATGGTTGGAATAGATTTGTTACCAATTTTCACGTAGCTAAAATGAGAAAAATTATCCAATCTTGTTTTACCCATAACTTCTTCATTTTAAATCCGTTTTGAGTGAATCAAATTGCTATGGTTTCATATTGAACTCTATTTTATGAATATAAACAGAAAAGTATAGGTTTATAGTTGGAAAAATAAGTTACAAGTCATTTTTGTAAAGGTAGTCATTTCAGTCGAAAGAACGACGTCTAGATGACCATTTTAGAAAACATACTTCCACTTTGAGTTTAACCATAATTTTTGGATATAGTTTCATGTTCATAATAAAAATCATTTTCTCAGAATAACAACTTTTAAATCAAAGTTTATCATAGTTTTTAATTAACTAACCCAAAACAGCCCGCGGTGTTACTACGACGGCGTAAATCCGGTTTTACGGTGTTTTTCGTGTTTCCAGGTTTTAAATCATTAAGTTAGCATATCATATAGATATAGAACATGTGTGTAGTTAATTTTAAAAGTCAAGTTAGAAGGATTAACTTTTGTTTGCGAACAAGTTTAGAATTAACTAAACTATGTTCTAGTGATTACGAGTTTAAACCTTCGAATAAGATAGTTTTATATATATGAATCGAATGATGTTATGAACATCATTACTACCTCAAGTTTAGTAGGTAAACCTACTGGAAGTAACAAGAAATGATCTAGCTTCAAAGGATCTTGGATGGCTTGAAAGTTCTTGAAGTAGGATCATGACACAAAAACAAGTTCAAGTAAGATTTTTACTCGAATTAAGATAGTTTATAGTTATAGAAATTGAATCAAAGTTTGAATATGAATATTTCCTTGAATAAGAAAGATAACCTACTGTATATAACAAAGGTTTCTTGATCTTAGATGATTACTTGGAATGGATTAGAAAGCTTGGAAGTAAATTAGTAAACTTGAAGGGATTTTTGAAGTGTTCTTGAAGTGTTCTTCCTATGATGATTATAGCTTGATTCTTGAAGTGATTTTTGATGAAGATGATGATTAAATACTGGAAAAATACGTTCATAATAGTGTGTGTGTGTGTGTGTTGAGAGAGAATTAGAAAGAGAATTGGAAGTGAAATGGAGTGAATGATGAGTGGTAATTGGTGAGTGGTGAGTGGAGTTAAAAGGAGTTCTAGTTAGTTGACTAGCTCATGGTAGAAGTTAAAATTGATTAGTCATACATGACATAATCAAGAGTGGAATCCCATGCTAGTTCCTATTGGTATATACTCATAGTAAGTACGTTTTGAAGCTGTGTATAATACGGGTAAGAATACGACTAGAATTCTTGATGAAAGAAAAGAATGGAAAAGTAACTGTAACCATTTTCGTTAAGTATGAGTGTTTTGATATATGTCTTGAAGTCTTCCAAAAGTATTTGAATACATCTAAATACACTACATGTATATACATTTTAACTGAGTCGTTAAGTCATCGTTAGTCGTTACATGTAAGTGTTGTTTTGAAACCTTTAAGTTAACGATCTCAATTAATGTTGTTAACCCATTGTTTATTATATCTAATGAGATGTTAAATTATTATATTATCATGATATTATGATATATTAATATATCTTAATATGATATATATACATTTAAATGTCGTTACAACGATAATCGTTACATATATGTCTCGTTTCGAAATCCTTAAGTTAGTAGTCTTGTTTATATGTATATAACTCATTGTTAATATACTTATGGAGATACTTACTTATCATAATCTCATGTTAACCATATGTATATCCATATATATATCGTCATGTCGTTTTTACAATTTTTAACGTTCGTGAATCGCCGGTCAACTTGGGTGGTCAATTGTCTATATGAAACATATTTCAATTAATCAAGTCTTAACAAGTTTGATTGCTTAACATGTTGGAAACATTTAATCATGTAAATATCAATCTCAATTAATATATATAAACATGGAAAAGTTCGGGTCACTACAGTACCTACCCGTTAAATAAATTTCGTCCCGAAATTTTAAGCTGTTGAATGTGTTGACGAATCTTCTAGAAATAGATGCGGGTATTTCTTCTTCATCTGATCTTCACGCTCCCAGGTGAACTCGAGTCCTCTACGAGCATTCCATCGAACCTTAACAATTGGTATCTTGTTTTGCTTAAGTCTTTTAATCTCACGATCCATTATTTCGACGGGTTCTTCGATGAATTGAAGTTTTTCGTTGATTTGCATTTCATCTAACGGAATAGTGAGATCTTCTTTAGCAAAACATTTCTTCAAATTCGAGATGTGGAAAGTGTTATGTACAGCCGCGAGTTGTTGAGGTAACTCAAGTCGGTAAGCTACTGGTCCGACACGATCAATAATCTTGAATGGTCCAATATACCTTGGATTTAATTTCCCTCGTTTACCAAATCGAACAACGCCTTTCCAAGGTGCAACTTTAAGCATGACCATCTCTCCAATTTCAAATTCTATATCTTTTCTTTTAATGTCAGCGTAGCTCTTTTGTCGACTTTGGGCGGTTTTCAACCGTTGTTGAATTTGGATGATCTTCTCGGTAGTTTCTTGTATAATCTTCGGACCCGTAATCTGTCTATCCCCCACTTCACTCCAACAAATCGGAGACCTGCACTTTCTACCATAAAGTGCTTCAAACGGCGTCATCTCAATGCTTGAATGGTAGCTGTTGTTGTAGGAAAATTCTGCTAACGGTAGATGTCGATCCCAACTGTTTCCGAAATCAATAACACATGCTCGTAGCATGTCTTCAAGCATTTGTATCGTCCTTTCGCTCTGCCCATCAGTTTGTGGATGATAGGCAGTACTCATGTCTAGACGAGTTCCTAATGCTTGCTGTAATGTCTGCCAGAATCTTGAAATAAATCTGCCATCCCTATCAGAGATAATAGAGATTGGTATTCCATGTCTGGAGACGACTTCCTTCAAATACAGTCGTGCTAACTTCTCCATCTTGTCATCTTCTCTTATTGGCAGGAAATGTGCTGATTTGGTGAGACGAGCAACTATTACCCAAATAGTATCAAAACCACTTGCAGTCCTTGGCAATTTAGTGATGAAATCCATGGTAATGTTTTCCTATTTCCATTCCGGGATTTCGGGTTGTTGAAGTAGACCTGATGGTTTTTGATGCTCAGCTTTGACCTTAGAACACGTCAAACATTCTCCTACGTATTTAGCAACATCGGCTTTCATACCCGGCCACCAAAAATGTTTCTTGAGATCCTTGTACATCTTCCCCGTTCCAGGATGTATTGAGTATATGGTTTTATGAGCTTCTCTAAGTACCATTTCTCTCATATCTCCAAATTTTGGTACCCAAATCCTTTCAGCCCTATACCGGGTTCCGTCTTCCCGAATATTAAGATGTTTCTCCGATCCTTTGGGTATTTCATCCTTTAAATTTCCCTCTTTTAAAACTCCTTGTTGTGCCTCCTTTATTTGAGTAGTAATGTTATTATGAATCATTATATTCATAGATTTTACTCGAATGGGTTCTTTGTCCTTCCTGCTCAAGGCATCGGCTACCACATTTGCCTTCCCCGGGTGGTAACGAATCTCAAAGTCGTAATCATTCAATAATTCAATCCACCTACACTGCCTCATATTCAGTTGTTTCTGATTAAATATGTGTTGAAGACTTTTATGGTCGGTATATATAATACTTTTGACCCCATATAAGTAGTGCCTCCAAGTCTTTAATGCAAAAACAACCGTGCCTAATTCCAAATCATGCGTCGTATAATTTTGCTCGTGAATCTTCAATTGTCTAGACGCATAAGCAATCACCTTCGTTCGTTGCATTAATACACAACCGAGACCTTGCTTTGATGCATCACAATAAATCACAAAATCATCATTCCCTTCAGGCAATGACAATATAGGTGCCGTAGTTAGCTTTTTCTTCAATAACTGAAACGCTTTCTCTTGTTCATCCTTCCATTCAAATTTCTTCCCTTTATGCGTTAATGCAGTCAAGGGTTTTTCTATTCTGGAAAAGTCTTGGATGAACCTTCTGTAGTAACCAGCTAGTCATAAAAACTGGCGTATGTGTTTCGGAGTTTTCGGGGTTTCCCACTTTTTAACAGTTTCTATCTTTGCCGGATACACCTTAATACCTTTTTTGTTCACTATGTGACCGAGGAATTGAACTTCTTCCAACCAAAATGCACACTTTAAAAATTTAGCGTACAATTCTTCCTTCCTCAATACTTCTAACACCTTTCTCAAATGTTCACCGTGTTCTTGGTCATTCTTTGAGTAAATAAGTATGTCATCAATGAAAACAATGACAAACTTGTCAAGGTATGGTCCACACACTCGGTTCATAAGGTCCATGAACATAGTTGGTGCATTAGTTAAACCAAATGGCATGACCATAAACTCGTAATGACCGTAACGTGTTCTGAAAGCAGTCTTTGGAATATCATCTTCTTTCACCCGCATTTGATGATACCCGGAACGTAAGTCAATCTTTGAATAAACAGACGAGCCTTGTAGTTGATCAAATAAGTCGTCGATTCTCGGTAGTGGGTAGCGGTTCTTGATGGTAAGTTTGTTCAACTCTCGGTAGTCGATACACAACCTGAATGTACCATCTTTCTTCTTGATAAATAAAACAGGAGCTCCCCACGGTGATGTGCTTGGTCGAATGAAACCATGCTCTAAAAGTTCTTGTAATTGGCTTTGCAGTTCTTTCATCTCGCTGGGTGCGAGTCTGTAAGGAGCACGAGCTATTGGTGCAGCTCCTGGTACAAGATCTATTTGAAATTCAACGGAACGATGTGGGGGTAATCCCGGTAATTCTTTCGGAAATACATCGGGAAATTCTTTTGCAATGGGAACATCATTGATGCTCTTTTCTTCAGTTTCTACTTTCTCGACGTGTGCTAGAACAGCATAGCAACCTTTTCTTATTAGTTTTTGTGCCTTCAAATTACTAATAAGATGTAGCTTCGTGTTGCCCTTTTCTCCGTACACCATTAAGTGTTTTCCTTTTTCTCGTATAATGCGAATTGTATTTTTGTAACAAACGATCTCTGCTTTCACTTCTTTCAACCAGTCCATACCGATTATCACATCAAAACTCCCTAACTCTACTGGTATCAAATCAATCTTAAATGTTTCGCTAACCAGTTTAATTTCTCGATTCCGACATATATTATCTGCTGAAATTAATTTACCATTTGCTAATTCGAGTAAAAATTTACTATCCAAAGGCGTCAATGGACAACTTAATTTAGCACAAAAATCTCTACTCATATAGCTTCTATCCGCACCAGAAATCAAATAAAACGTAAGCAGATTTATTGTCAATAAGAAACGTACCCGTAACAAGCTCTGGGTCTTCCTGTGCCTCCGCCGCATTAATATTGAAAACTCTTTTGCGGCCTTGTCCATTCGTGTTCTCCTGGTTCGGGCAATTTCTAATAATGTGGCCCGGTTTTCCACATTTATAACAAACTACATTGGCATAACTTGCTCCGACACTACTTACTCCGCCATTACTCGTTCCGACACCATTTGTTCCTTTCGTTCTATTAACCCCTGGTCCGTAGACCTCACACTTCGCCGCGCTATGACCATTTCTTTTACACTTGTTGCAAAATTTGGTGCAGAACCCCGAGTGATACTTTTCACACCTTTGGCATAGCTGCTTCTGATTGTTGTTGTTGTTGCGGTTATTATTGTTGTTGGGATGATTGTTGTAGTTGTTGTTGTTGTTGTTGTTGTTGTTGGGCCGTTTGTTGTAGTTGCGATTGATGTTGCGATTGTTGGGATAATTGTTGCAATTATTGTTGTAATTGCTGTTGTTGTTGTATTGGTGATTCTTATCACCGTTTTCCTCCCACTTTCTTTTGACTTGCTTCACATTGGCCTCTTCAGCAGTCTGTTCTTTAATTCTTTCTTCAATCTGGTTCACTAGTTTGTGAGCCATTCTACATGCCTGTTGTATGGAGGCGGGCTCGTGTGAACTTATATCTTCTTGGATTCTTTCCGGTAATCCTTTCACAAACGCGTCGATCTTCTCTTCCTCATCTTTGAATGCTCCCGGACACAATAGGCACAATTCTGTGAATCGTCTTTCGTACGTGGTAATATCAAATCCTTGGGTTCGTAACCCTCTAAGTTCTGTCTTGAGCTTATTGACCTCGGTTCTGGGACGGTACTTCTCGTTCATCAAGTGCTTGAATGCTGACCACGGTAGTGCGTACGCATCATCTTGTCCCACTTGCTCTAGATAGGTATTCCACCATGTTAACGCAGAACCTGTGAAGGTATGCGTAGCGTACTTTACTTTGTTCTCTTCAGTACACTTACTTATGGCAAACACCGATTCGACCTTCTCGGTCCACCGTTTCAATCCGATCGGTCCTTCGGTTCCATCAAAGGTTATTGTTGGTATGTAGCGCAGCCTGTACTGCAGCTATGTTTGAAGCTAGAAAAGTACGGAATTCCTCTTCATTCATATTCACGGTGTGTCGAGTAGTCGGTGCCATTTCCTTCAAAATAGTCAAATGGAACAAGTTAATCATACAGAATATTAAGAGTAGTTAATAGTATTTCGTAGCATAATATGAACTCATTTATAAAAGCTTTTTCTTCATATTAGCGTTTTATAAGTTTAAATTCGTGTAGTACCTACCCGTTAAGTTCATACTTAGTAGCTAATATACAATTCAACTACTACAATTCTATATGAAAAACTGATTATAATAATATTTCGCGTTCAAACTTTTATACAATATTTTACAAACTTACAATACCGCTTATTTTACATATAGCATGAAATATAGCATACAATAAATTTGATACCAGATGGTTGTGAAGATAATTCTAGCTAGTACACAAGTCGTTCAGCAAAGGCAATAAAGACACGTAATTCATACGTCCAGAAACAAGTCATGCATTCTGGTTTTACTAGGATTACTTCCCATCCTTGGTCTTGTGGAACATAACCATTATGGCCGTTGATAAGACAGCGTGTTGTAACGTCGTCAAAGGGACGAGGGCTACGTAATGTCCAACAGTCCCGTAACAATCTAAAAACCTCATTTCTTACCCCAATTACCGACTCCATCACTTGTGGGAACGTTTTGTTTAATAGTTGTAGCCCGATGTTCTTGTTCTCACTTTGGTGAGAAGCGAACATTACTAATCCGTAAGCATAACATGCTTCTTTATGTTGCATGTTAGCCGCTTTTTTTAAATCACGAAGTCCAATATTCGGATATATTGAGTCAAAATAATTTCTTAACCCATTGCGTAAAATAGCATTTGGGTTCCCCGCAATATATGCGTCAAAGTAAACACATCGTAACTTATGGATTTCCCAATGTGATATCCCCCATCTTTCGAACGAAAGCCTTTTATAAACCAAGGCATTCTTGGAACGTTCTTCGAATGTCTTACAAACTGATCTCGCCTTAAATAGTTGTGCCAAAGAATTCTGACCGACTCTAGACAAGATTTCATCAATCATGTCTCCGGGTAGGTCTCTTAAAATATTGGGTTGTCTATCCATTTTGTGTTTTTATACTGTAAAATAGACAAGAGTTAGATTCATAAAAAAAAAATACTTATTAATACAAGCAATTTTTACATATATCATAAAGCATAAGCACACTGTATTACATATATTACACCACACGAATACAACTATCTTATTCCGACTCGCTTGTTTCTTCTTCTTCGGTTTTGGTTCGTTTTTCCAAGTTTCTAGGGATATATGATGTTCCCCTAATATGAGCCGTCATTTTCCACATTGGTTTAGAAAAACCTGGTGGTTTAGAGGTTCCCGGGTCATTTTTACAACTTAAGGACTTCGGGGGTTGACGATACATATAAAGTTCATCGGGGTTGGAATTAGATTTCTCTATTTTTATGCCCTTTCCCTTATTATTTTCTTTTGCCTTTTTAAATTCAGTTGGGGTAATTTCTATAACATCATCGGAATTCTCGTCGGAATCCGATTCATCGGAGAATTGGTAATCCTCCCAATATTTTGCTTCCTTGGCGGAAACACCATTGACCATAATTAACCTTGGTCAGTTGGTTGAGGATTTTCTTTTACTTAACCGTTTTATTATTTCCCCCACCGATTCTATTTCTTCATCCGGTTCCGATTCTTCTTCCGGTTCTGATTCTTCTTCCGGTTCCGACTCTTCTTCCGGTTCCTCTTCGGGAACTTGTGAATCAGTCCACGAATCATTCCAATTTACATTTGACTCTTCATTATTATTAGGTGAGTCAATGGGACTTGTTCTAGAGGTAGACATCTATCACATAATATCAAACGCGTTAAGAGATTAATATATCACATAATATTCACATGTTAAAAATATATAGTTTCCAACAAAATTTGTTAAGCAATCATTTTTCAAGTAAACACGGTCGAAGTCCAGACTCACTAATGCATCCTAACAAACTAGATAAGACACACTAATGCAAAATTCTGGTTCTCTAAGACCAACGCTCGGATACCAACTGAAATGTCCCGTTCTTATTGATTAAAAACGTTCCATATTAATTGATTTCGTTGCGAGGTTTTGACCTCTATATGAGACGTTTTTCAAAGACTGCATTCATTTTTAAAATAAACCATAACCTTTATTTCATAAATAAAGGTTTAAAAAGCTTTACGTAGATTATCAAATAATGATAATCTAAAATATCCTGTTTACACACGACCATTACATAATGGTTTACAATACAAATATGTTACATCGAAATCAGTTTCTTGAATGCAGTTTTTACACAATATCATACAAACATGGACTCCAAATCTTGTCCTTATTTTAGTATGCAACAACGGAAGCTCTTAGTATTCACCTGAGAATAAACATGCTTTAAACGTCAACAAAAATGTTGGTGAGTTATAGGTTTAACCTATATATATCAAATAGTAACAATAGACCACAAGATTTCATATTTCAATACACATCCCATACATAGAGATAAAAATCATTCATATGGTGAACACTTGGTAACCGACATTAACAAGATGCATATATATAAGAATATCCCCATCATTCCGGGACACCCTTCGGATATGATATAAATTTCGAAGTACTAAAGCATCCGGTACTTTGGATGGGGTTTGTTAGGCCCAATAGTTCTATCTTTAGGATTCGCGTCAATTAGGGTGTCTGTTCCCTAATTCTTAGATTACCAGACTTAATAAAAAGGGGCATATTCGATTTCGATAATTCAACCATAGAATGTAGTTTCACGTACTTGTGTCTATTTTGTAAATCATTTATAAAACCTACATGTATTCTCATCCCAAAAATATTAGATTTTAAAAGTGGGACTATAACTCACATTCACAGATTTTTACTTCGTCGGGAAGTAAGACTTGGCCACTGGTTGATTCACGAACCTATAACAATATATACATATATATCAAAGTATGTTTAAAATATATTTACAACACTTTTACTATATTTTGATGTTTTAAGTTTATTAAGTCAGCTGTCCTCGTTAGTAACCTACAACTAGTTGTCCACAGTTAGATGTACAGAAATAAATCGATAAATATTATCTTGAATCAATCCACGACCCAGTGTATACGTATCTCAGCATTGATCACAACTCAAACTATATATATTTTGGAATCAACCTCAACCCTGTATAGCTAACTCCAACATTCACATATAGAGTGTCTATGGTTGTTCCGAAATATATATAGATGTGTCGACATGATAGGTCGAAACATTGTATACGTGTCTATGGTATCTCAATATTACATAATATACAATACAAGTTGATTAAGTTATGGTTAGAATAGATTTGTTATCATTTTTCACGTAACTAAAATGAGAAAAATTATCCAATCTTGTTTTACCCATAACTTCTTCATTTTAAATCCATTTTGAGTGAATCAAATTGCTATGGTTTCATATTGAACTCTATTTTATGAATCTAAACAGAAAAGTATAGGTTTATAGTCGGAAAAATAAGTTACAAGTCATTTTTGTAAAGGTAGTCATTTCAGTCGAAAGAACGACGTCTAGATAACCATTTTAGAAAACATACTTCCACTTTGAGTTTAACCATAATTTTTGGATATAGTTTCATGTTCATAATAAAAATCATTTTCTCAGAATCACAACTTTTAAATCAAAGTTTATCATAGTTTTTAATTAACTAACCCAAAACAGCCCGCGGTGTTACTACGACGGCGTAAATCCGGTTTTACGGTGTTTTTCGTGTTTCCAGGTTTTAAATCATTAAGTTAGCATATCATATAGATATAGAACATGTGTGTAGTTAATTTTAAAAGTCAAGTTAGAAGGATTAACTTTTGTTTGCGAATAAGTTTAGAATTAACTAAACTATGTTCTAGTGATTACGAGTTTAAACCTTCGAATAAGATAGTTTTATATATATGAATCGAATGATGTTATGAACATCATTACTACCTCAAGTTTAGTAGGTAAACCTACTGGAAGTGACAAGAAATGATCTAGCTTCAAAGGATCTTGGATGGCTTGAAAGTTCTTGAAGTAGGATCATGACACAAAAACAAGTTCAAGTAAGATTTTTACTCGGATTAAGATAGTTTATAGTTATAGAAATTGAATCAAAGTTTGAATATGAATATTACCTTGAATAAGAAAGATAACCTACTGTATATAACAAAGGTTTCTTGATCTTAGATGATTACTTGGAATGGATTAGAAAGCTTGGAAGTAAATTAGTAAACTTGAAGGGATTTTTGAAGTGTTCTTGAAGTGTTCTTCCTATGATGATTATAGCTTGATTCTTGAAGTGATTTTTGATGAAGATGATGATTAACTACTGGAAAAATACGTTCATAATAGTGTGTGTGTGTGTGTGTTGAGAGAGAATTAGAAAGAGAATTGGAAGTGAAATGGAGTGAATGATGAGTGGTAATTGGTGAGTGGTGAGTGGGGTTAAAAGGAGTTCTAGTTAGTTGACTAGCTCATGGTAGAAGTTAAAATTGATTAGTCATACATGACATAATCAAGAGTGGAATCCCATGCTAGTTCCTATTGGTATATACTCATAGTAAGTACGTTTTGAAGCTGTGTATAATACGGGTAAGAATACGACTAGAATTCTTGATGAAAGAAAATAATGGAAAAGTAACTGTAACCATTTTCGTTAAGTATGAGTGTTTTGATATATGTCTTGAAGTCTTCCAAAAGTATTTGAATACATCTAAATACACTACATGTATATACATTTTAACTGAGTCGTTAAGTCATCGTTAGTCGTTACATGTAAGTGTTGTTTTGAAACCTTTAAGTTAACGATCTCAATTAATGTTGTTAATCCATTGTTTATTATATCTAATGAGATGTTAAATTATTATATTATCATGATATTATGATATATTAATATATCTTAATATGATATATATATACATTTAAATGTCGTTACAACGATAATCGTTACATATATGTCTCGTTTCGAAATCCTTAAGTTAGTAGTCTTGTTTATATGTATATAACTCATTGTTAATATACTTATGGAGATACTTACTTATCATAATCTCATGTTAACCATATGTATATCCATATATATATTGTCATGTCATTTTTACAATTTTTAACGTTCGTGAATCGCCGGTCAACTTGGGTGGTCAATTGTCTATATGAAACATATTTCAATTAATCAAGTCTTAACAAGTTTGATTGCTTAACATGTTGGAAATATTTAATCATGTAAATATCAATCTCAATTAATATATATAAACATGGAAAAGTTCGGGTCACTACACCACATACCCCAAAACTACTGTAGCTGCTGTAATCATAACCCGCCACATACCCCAAAAACACTGTAGCTACAGTAGTTTTTTTTTTTAAGATAATTTATTTAATCTTCTGATTTTATACAACAACCACCAGTTAATATTCGTCTTTTTACATATATTCAAAAAAAAAGAAATAAAAAAAATACTAAATATAGACAACACCCTCCAATCATAACCCGCCACATACCCCAAAAACACTGTAGCTACTGCAGCGCACTGTAGCTACAGTAGTTTTTTTTTTTTTTTTTTAGAGATAATTTATTTAATATTCTGATTTTATACAACAACCACCAGTTAATATTCGTCTTTTTACATATATTAAAAAAAAGAAATAAAAAAAACCATGAATTTTTTTGGAGATAATTTATTTAATCTTCTGATTTTATACAACGACCACCAGTTAATATTCGTCTTTTTACATATATTCAAAAAAAAGAAAAGAAAAAAAACCATGAACTTATTAATTTTTGGGTCTCTTTTCCATCTACACCAGTATTCCATGTCCACCAACCACCTGCAACCACCTGCAACCGCCACCATCAGCCACTTTACACCACCATGCACTGCCACATACCACCGCCGATTTCACGGCCGGCTACGACCGTCACCGTCCACAACTTTCAACCACCATCAAATCTGATCTAAAGAAAAAACATCCAGATCCACACATGAGACAAACTTCCGGAACAAAGGGCAATTTAGTGTTTGATGAAATATATAAACATACCTGAAAACTTAAATGACACCCAGCATATCAAATACCTCACGAGTCCACCCAATTGTCTGATTTAAGGGGGGAAAAAACGATAAACATATATATTAAAGGAACAAAAACAAATCTAAAAATCAACCGATCAATAAACAAATCTGAACATAGGACGTTTTGTAGTGGTTAGAAAAAACACATACCTGAAAAGTCAAGTTTTTGAGTCGGGTTTTTCACGACCGTGGCTCTGATAAATGTCAAGCGCTGGACCACCTGTAGGAGAACAACTACAATAGCCCAACACACCACGAGAGTGGCGGTGGAAAGCTACTTCCGGCAACAGTTATGATCACAACAGCCGACGCCGCCGTCGACCTTCACCGTCGGCCAACACCTTACTATTGTAAAAAAAAATCAAAAATAATAATTTTTTTCTTACCTGCATTCTTGAGTACAACTAGCTATTCACATATATATTACAACTAAATATGCACACGGTACAACTAACCATACAAATAGTACAACTCTATTGAGAGTGGGTTGTTAGAAAAACCCAAAAACTAAATCGAGTTCAGGTGGTCGGAACTACTGGAAACCACCGAGTCAACCGCAACCATCGATATAATTTTTCTTGTTTTTTTTTTTATGATTTTAGTGTAAGATATTATAATGGTAGTGAAAATGAGAATGGAAAATTGGGGAAGATCGGTGGAGATGATAATAAGCTGTTAAAGGAGAGAATACGGAGTACTAAAGATAGGGTAGGATGGATATGTGGATGAAATCAACTCATTTTACTTTATTTTTTTTATTTACACCCCCCATTTACGATGAAAATGACAAACTGAACTTCTAAGTTATAAACATTACCACTTTAAATTCTTTTTTTTAGCTTCAATATGTGTTACACAAAAAATTGAACCTACATAAAATTGTAAAGATTTTGTATTTCGAACATCAATTAAATTAAATTCTTATATTATACTCTATATAAACTTTAGAGTATGTTAATATTACCGTTAACCGTTTTCCTTTTACATATAATTAACTTATCGTTAACCGATCAAAATCATCCCGCAGCGAAATATGATATCGGGTTGGAAAACTAATTTTTTATCTCACGACCGAAACCACCTATTAGATTAATCGAGAGTAAAGGGGTAAGACAAAGTAGTAAAGTAATTGTTGACCAAATCATGTGGCTACCAAATACGAAGTCTAGTTGGCCGTTGAATCTTCCAACTTTTTTTAATCAAAAAAATACTGCAATATTACAGAGTATAAATCCTTTCATTTTTCATATATTTTGCTCTCAAAAACATAATAAAAATAAATGTCTATAAATTTATAGTGGGGATAAATGTGTAAATAATCAACGCTAAAAGCGTACAACAAATGTTTTGTCAAAACATGTTATTGCAAAAACGTTATGACAAAAACATTAAGAACCGCAGCAACGCGCGGGCTTCCGAATCTAGTTAGATATATAATTCGTCCCCTAATGTTTGTGTATGGCTGTATGCTGACAAATCTTGATTGGTAATCCTGTTTAACTCCCACTAGCTGGTCCTAAAAGGCAGTGGGGGGGCGAATTTTTTTTTTTTAAAATCGTAGAACCTTTTTTTGTGACAAAATATAAAGGTTTTTTTTTGGCAAAATTTGAAAAGTTTTGGGGAAAAAAAATTCACTGAGTGCAAAATAAAAAAATTCAAAATTTTTGCATAAATAATTACAAATTCACTCGGGTGGTGCCCCCGTCCTTCCTTATTTTCGCCCGATGTAATATGCGCGAACAGGACAGGGTGTTGATTTGTTGTAGTTGGGTTATTGTATTTCATACATTAGTCTGGTTACAGATGAGCCCAACTAATCCCAGTTCAAAGATTTTTTTTTTGAAAGGCAATAAAAATTATATTATTAATAAACACTAGCAAGATGCTAGGTAGTACAACGATCAAATTACAGCGACCCTAGAACGCACAAATCCCAGTTCAAAGATTATCCCCGGGCCTAAAATCTGATCTCAAGGCCTGATCTTTAAGTCCAATTTTATATTCTTAAATATGCCAATCCAAAATGACAGTTCTACTTTTATCTTTCTTGACTTTATTTTTCACTTTTTCATTCTTTTTAAACGGTAGCTATTCTAAAATTATAACTTAATGAGGTCATGAGTTTAGCTTTAAAAAAATTATAAATTTGAAAAATACATGGAGTCCGAATAATAAGATTTAGTAGTGTTCCTATACAGTGGCGACTTTAGGTGTAGCCCCGCGGGGTTCCGTGACACCACTAGTTTGTATATATGTTTATATCACGAATCACCATATCATATAATCTAATTAAATTAATTCAACTGTATACTGCTAATCTGTTATTGGAGTTGCACGCAGCTGCAATTTAGATTGCCCCCAATATATAAAAATATACATAGAAGATCATATGGTTTAGCTAACAGTTCATAAAGTTATGTGTTCTTGAGATTAAAGTGGAAGAAATGAAAAAGGATTAAAAAGATGAAGATAAGAAAGTAGAGGGGGTTCTTATTTAAGGTTTTTAATGGGAAAAAACTTAGTCTTGAAAAAGATGAAGTCGTAAAGAAGATGAACGAAAAGACAGAAATAACCCTCACATGCATCGCACATGACATAATTTAATGGACATTTTTAACGATTGTTACTAACAGACGCCCATTTATAAACTATGGCGACTGACCACCTCCAAAAAAAACCACATGGACTAACGACTTCATATGATGTAAACTACAGGTCGAACCACACAATTTTTTCTTAATATAATGAATATTCATAATATTTAATAGTGCATATAATGATCTGCACTTGTCAAGCACATTATAAGGGGTAAAATGGTCCTTTTATATTGATGTGACAAGCATAAAAATTGGAACTTCTAAAATTAAAGTCGAATAATGACTACTGATGGGCCAAGAATACTCATAAGGCCCTATATGCATAAAAGGCCCTCCGGTATTAGGGTTTAGCTATAAATAAACTAAACTCAACCCTCATTCAAGATAAGATTCCTGGGAGAACTAAATAATATTCTAACACCATGAATACTTAGCCACCAAAAAGGCAACAGCTCAAGAATCGACCACCCTCAAGCAGATGCTTATCTTAGCTAGGGTTATCACGGTCAACGGACCAGAGAGTTTCCAAGTAGACCAATTCAACCTCACATCCACTCAATCCTCTCGGATTAGCACTCACGTATGAATTTATGCTTGATCAAATGGCTCCATCCATGGAACTGATGGTAATAACTACAGATCTACGCTTATTTTGCTATTATATTTTTGTTAAATAAGCATTCGCACACACGTGTGTATGTTCTGTTACTAATCTGTTCATACTCAGGTAAGCTCAAACATCACTAATAGCGGATAACACAACTTCCAAACCAACAATGATGGCATGCAAACAAACTGGAGATGAGTATGACTTTGAACACCCGAGTTTGAAAACATGTAATGTGAAATCAGCTCAATCAGTGCCAAAGCCATCGCAAACTAAAAAGGTACCGAAACCGACATAAGTTGCACCTAAAGAAACCATGCTCACACCAAGCACGAGAATAGGCTCAAATGTGCCAAACCAGGATCAACCAGATCTAGAAATCACCCCGAGACAGCTGGAATTCAGCGAACCTAGGGTGGATATGCAAACATGTACGGAGGAAGAAGATATACTGACGAAGAATATGACCAAATTCATGTAGGGTCCATCCGATCCCCTCGAGCAATACGAATGCTCGAGTAGATGGGAATAGAAAGGCTAGCCCTAGTATTACCACAATACAAGGTTTCCTCATAACTTCCATAACACTACGACACCTGCAAAGAATGGAATTAAGTCATCCTGGAGTAAGGTGGCTAACATAATCAACAATTTAATGTTTTCGACCAAAATTAGTGTAATCCACAACTAATGTTGCAACAGACATACGGCAATAACTAGTGATAAAAATTCTAAAACAAGCTCAAATAAACACAAAGTAGCTGATATTACGATTAAAAATATGTATAAAATGAACAATATCAACGAGACGGATATTCCAGTTTAAGATGTGCTGATGGTGTTTGGGCAACATACATCTTTTACCCTTAAAATTTATATATGATTTAAAGACTACAAATAAGCACACACACACCTAATGAGCACTTAGAACCTGGTTATTATAGCACTTCAATGTAAGTATTCTTATCAAGTTCGTCCCAAGGGAGCGGTGTAAGTCGAATATTTGAAACTATCAATTGTCCTAGGGTTTGTTTGATTGGGGGGGTTTTGATTGATATTAACTAACAACTAAAACTTGCACAATTAAACAAACTTAAACTTAACAAGTGAACTAGTAGCAAAAAACAAGTAACGAAGTATTAAGACTTAAATCAAATTAACTAAGAAGTGCTCACTTATCTAATCCTCTCTATGCTTGGCTTGCCCCATTTTGCCTATTTTGTTATCACAATAGTTGTTGAACTATTAAATGTTTAGCATCACTACTAAACCTCAAATCAAATAACACTCCGCGAATTCACATAAGCATTTTATTCTAAGATCGAGTTAAGCACGAATTGGTTATTGAGATTATGCCTAGGTTGAAATCACTTAAAACCCCCAAGTTTCGAAATCACTTAAGATAATCGGCACTACTATGTTGACTAAAGGCCAATTGAAAACCAACTTAGATCAAGAACACAATCACTTGAAATTCCTAAACTAGTTGTCTAGATCACCTAAGGTGTTGAAGCACACATTGATTCACTTCTTAAATCACTAAGAGAGCTACTCAACATATGTAATCAAAGTCAAGCCTAAAACAAACTCATAGCAATGAATCTTTAGCTAACTCAATAACACAAGATCATGTAATTCATTCAAACAACATTATTCAATTGATTTTTTGGCAAATACTAGCATTAGGGAGTCATAGATAAGCAAACATAAGAGACTTAGCCAATCATGGCTCAGATCAAACTAATAATGAGCTGAGAAACATAAATAATCATCATCTTCAAGTTATTACAAGTAATTATTGCAAAGTATGTAAAGTAAAGTGAAGATTACAACCCAAAATGTAAAGAAGATGAAGATCTAAGCTAAACAATGATGAATCTAGAGCTAGCCTCCTTGAATCCACCCTTAATCACCAATGGATGATGAAATTAGGATTTTGTATGTAAAATTCGGACCTAAGACAGTTGCTCTCTAAAAATGCATATGAAAAATGACCTAATCTCGTTCCTTTTATAGTGCTAAAAATCTGGGCTGAAACAGCGACAGGAGCGCCGCTTTTGATTCAGGAGCGGTGCTTTTGATCAGGAACGCCGCATTTGGCAACATTCTGGGATGGTACTTTTGCTATTAGAGTGCTGCTTTTGTCTGGATAGGAGCGGCGCTCTTGACTTTAGGAGCGGCGCTATTGCTTACTGATGAAAAATGGAGCTGAAATGTGCATAAGAACATCGCTTTTTATGTTGGTGTGGCGCTTTTGCTCCACAGGAGAAGCGCTCTTAGTTGAGGAGCGGCGCTTTTTGAGCTGAATCCTGCACTTGCCATTTTCCTTAGCCAATTTTGCCCAAGATTTGGTCAATTTTACACCAAATCAAGTCCTTAGCCCTTAAATTACCATTTAGCTCAATAGCACACAAAATAGGCTCCAAGATCGTCAAAAACCGAACAAAATGAGAGAGATATTGCGAGATAAAATATATATAAATGGAGCGATATCAAACCTCCTACATTTGAATCATTGCTTGTCCTCAAGCAAACAATCGACAAAACAAGCTTTGGAGATAGAGAACAAATAAGTGAAATATGCTAAAGCGCAAAAAGTTTGGGCACAAATTGATACCTTCATGAATATGCACTTGATGGCTAGAGTGTTCTCCAAAAACTTGCAATTGCTTAGGACCAAGCACAAACATCATCTTCTTCTACTAACACAAGCTCAATGCAAGCTTCATATAATATCTTCACTAATCATGACTTCAAATCTTCAATCCTCAAGCACTAACATAATCACATTTCAAGCCTAAGTCTACCCGAACCAATCATTCCCCCAGTCAAAGTCAACTTCATCTTCGAGAAGGTCATCAAACATCAATCACAAAGTATTAAATCTTCAGAAACTCAACTTAGACCTCCTTGACCTTGACCAAATATGTAGGATTCACGGGATAGTCATAAACTCATCAAACTAATCAATCACATCAAATCTCCAAATCAATCACAATCTAACGCAAAACTACTCAAACAAACCAAAGGTGTACCCAAAATATATAAAATGCACCCAAAATGAATAAGGGCCATGAATATCGTACAAATCATCACTCATCAAGAAATAACTTGTGCAAAGAATACGCTTTCAAAAAGAATGCTCACTTCATCAACCCTCGATGGCTATCCCTCTTCCACCTCCATGCCCCCAAAACGCGTATTTTTCGTCAATTCCAAAAATTGTCGTCAATTCTAAATAATAACCGTCAATTCCATGTATAAGGTTAAGGTGGGTGTGTCAAAGGTAAGGGACTGGGTACCCCACCTTTATTGGTCACCCGGGCACGGGGTAACCGGAACTCATCAAGTTTTCTATCACAACTCTATGGTTTCTCTCATAGTAGGGCGAAAGCATTGACGGAGGTTCGTGGAATTAGGGCCCCACGTGGCCAAATAAAAGAGTCCGCCAATTCCAAAATTTGAAGCACTAGGAAGTGTAAGACCCTGATTTCTATTTCAGGCAAATGGGATGCCGTCCAAGATTTGGGACGCCGTCCAGCAATGAAAGGTGGGACGCCGTCCAGGGTTTGGGACGCCGTCCAACATAACTGGCGGGCCAGCTGTTTTAATTAGTTTAAAAAGGGGCAAAATGGTAATTTCACTTGGGTGCCGGTTTGGAGCCTTCAAGGCTGATTCATTGATCACTTTGGATCATTTCTCACCAACCAAAAACACTCTCAACCTTATCTAGAGAGAGAAGAGAAGTTTAGAGAGAGAGAGGTGGATTTGGAGAGGAAGGAGTCGATTTCTCGCAAAAGCTCGGGTTCTAAAGTTGTTCATCTCGCTCCTAGCTATGTTGTGGTGGTATTGGTAAGCTCAAACTCCGAATTTCAATTGTTAAATTTGATATTCAAGTTAGGGTTTTGAGTTAGTTTGTTGTGAAACCCTTTTAGGTGATGAAATGGGTTTATGGTGACTAGTTATTCTTGTCACTTGGCGGGTTTTGGGTCGGTTGATGATTTGGCCTTTTTTAGGGTTTGATGGTGAGTTTAATCACTAGGTTTAGTGATTATGGAAGTGTTGGAATACTTTTGGGTGTGTTTGGTTGCCTAATTTTGAAATGGGTCAAATTAGGGTTTTGGTGTCAAAATGGGTATGACACGTGTTTAACACTTGTGTTCGGGCTTAATCAGTGTGTTAGGACCATTTTCACTCGTGTTAGTGGATATTGGTTAGTTTGGGCGCGTTTCGTGCTTGGAAGTGCAAATGGGTCGAATTTGCCCTAGGTGTCAATTGGGTTGGTTTGTAAGTCAACCCTAATTGTGTTGTTGTGTTTGTGATAATGGAATAGGTACTTTCCATTTGGCCGTTGCAGATTACTTGGAAGCATTCATCAAGGCGACTAGGTGAGTGTTAATATCCTATGTACATATGTATGTGTAAGATGGGTGCGGGTCGGGTGAAGTGATTCTCGGCTATAGAGCTCACTTCACATATAGGTGGATTTGATGGACCTTTGTATGAGTCCAATTGGCACGGTTGTGCGTTTTGGTTGACCACCCTTGGCGAGGTACACGTTTGTGTGTACGTTATTACACGTGGTTGTGATTTGGATGTTGAAACCCCAATGGCAAAGGGTTGATATTTTCGTGATGTGGATAACCCCGAAGTGGTGGATTTTGACAATCCCGTGACCGTGGGTTTTGGTATTGGAGAAGTGAATCTCGTGTAGTTCGAATTCACGATGACGCGTGTAGTTCGGTCATCTTATCGGAAATGAATCTCATGTAGTTCGGATTCATGGTGACTCGTGTAGTTCGGTCATCTTATTGAGGTAGTAATCTCGTGTGGTTTCGGATTACTATGGCTCATGTAGTTCAGCCAACCTCGATGTCATGTTATTGAAGATAGTAGTCTCGTGTGTATGCGGATTTACTAAGGCTCGAGTAGTTCGGCCAATCTTCATTGTGGTATTCGGTTCTCGGTATTTGGGTTAAGGGGTTAACCCTGGGTCTTTTTTATATATTGTTATATATATATTGTTGTATTATCTTGATGTAGCTAACCCTCCGGGTGTAGCTTCTTGGCGTTGTTCACATCGTCGTGGGTGAACTTACCTTATTTGTTGGCTTTGTTAGCTCGTTGCTTAGTGTTTGTACGGTATGCTTAGACTAGCTTGCTTTATGCTTGGATGCTCCGGTATGCGGTATTTGTTTATTTGTGTGGCGTATCCATTTTATGCATATATATGTATGTAGTATATTATCATTCACTAAGCATTAGCTTACCCTCTCGTTGTTGACTTTTTATAGATTTGCAAGGATGCGGAGGATCGGGTAAGAGGGAATTAGTGGACTTGCGTAGTTTGCTTTAGAAGACTTGCTTTTGGATTTGATTAGGATTGGGTAGCGTATCCCCAATCCCATGCTCGGTCTTTATTTAATGTTAAAATTAATGTGGCCGAAAACTCGTAGTTTGTACGAAAGTTGTAAAACGGCCGATGTGGGCCCGGTGTCGTAAAACTCGGTTTTTATTATGGAAAACTCTTAGTTTTAATTATTATAACATGTTGCGAAAGCGTTTTGGTTTAAAAGTGTCGGGAAGCGGGTTTTCCGCCCGCGTGTAAATGTAAAGCTGAACAGAATTTTGCAGTTGTTCTGGACGCCGTCCCAGATGGCTGGACGCCATCCCAGTCTTCAGAACTGGACGCCGTCCAGATAGCTGGACGCCGTCCAGATGTGCTGTTCCAGAAATTTTTTTTTATGACACGTTTTTGGTCAGATAACGGGTTGGGTTGTTACAAGTGGTATCAGAGCATGGTCTAAGGGATTTAGGTGACTTGAAATAGGTGCCTAGACTTAGACTTTTGTGTGTGCTTAATTTGTTGCGGGACTTGTAGGATTACGGGTCAGAATCGGTTATAGTTAGTGCCTTGTTTGTAGGTGGACTAACGTTTATATTAGTAATGCGGATATTATTAATATATTAATTGTGTTGTGATAATAATTCTCGCGTATGTGCATATCGCGTAGAATTTTGTTTGTGTTTGTTTATATCATCGAGCGAGGCGATCGTTATACTAACGAGTTGATACGGCGTGTGTGCGTAATAAGGACTTGCAAACCTTATTACGGGTGTAAATCGTGTTTAACAAGTGATGTACCACGAGTGTCGAGCAAGATGGGGTGGTGTTGTGCGTATGGTTTTATACGTTCGTAGACTAATCGTTTTTCATTCTTTAGAATGAAGACGCGAAACGAGATCGAGATGAATGAAGAGGAGTTTAACTCTAGAGTTGCGGCCGCCGTTGCGGAGAAAATGAGTGCATTTCGAGAAGAAATGGATAGGAGGTATTCCGAATTTCGAAATAGTGGTGAAATGGAGCATTGTCTTAAGAGCTTCATGAGAACTAAACCTCCGATGTATTACGGGAAACCGGATCCTTTGGTTAGCACCACATGGATTTCGGATGTTGAAGGGTGTTTTCATACTATTGAATGCCCTCCCGAGAAAAAGACGAGACTCGCTACTAGTTTGTTGCGGGGTAGGGCGAAGGATTGGTTGGATGGTAAGATTGATCTTGTCAGAGGTGAGGCGTTTATGGCGTTATTGTGGGACGAGTTTAGGAAGGAATTCTTCGAGGAGTTCCGTCAGAATTGCGTAATGAGTTGCGAAATTTGCAACAGGGTTCTATGGATTTGAATACTCTCAAGACGACCTTTATGGCGAAGACTCGTTTTTGCCCGGAGTATTTGGGGAATGATCGTTTGTTGATGGAGGATTTCTATCGGACTTTGAATGATGACTTGAAGAGTAAGATTAGGCGGGGTTACGCTGAAATGTCCCGTTCTTATTGATTAAAAACGTTCCATATTAATTGATTTCGTTGCGAGGTTTTGACCTCTATATGACACGTTTTTCAAAGACTGCATTCATTTTTAAAACAAACCATAACCTTTATTTCATAGATAAAGGTTTTAAAAAGCTTTACGTAGATTATCAAATAATGATAATCTAAAATATCCTGTTTACACACGACCATTACATAATGGTTTACAATACAAATATGTTACAACAAAATAAGTTTCTTGAATGCAGTTTTTACACAATATCATACAAGCATGGACTCCAAATCTCGTCCTTATTTAAGTATGCGACAGCGGAAGCTCTTAATAATCACCTGAGAATAAACATGCTTAAAAACGTCAACAAAAATGTTGGTGAGTTATAGGTTTAACCTATATATATCAAATCATAATAATAGACCACAAGATTTCATATTTCAATACACATCCCATACATAGAGATAAAAATCATTCATATGGTGAACACCTGGTAACCGACATTAACAAAATGCATATATAAGAATATCCCCATCATTCCGGGACACCCTTCGGATATGATATAAATTTCGAAGTACTAAAGCATCCGGTACTTTGGATGGGGTTTGTTAGGCCCAATAGATCTATCTTTAGGATTCGCATCAATTAGGGTGTCTGTTCCCTAATTCTTAGATTACCAGACTTAATAAAAAAGGGCATATTCGATTTCGATAATTCAACCATAGAATGTAGTTTCACGTACTTGTGTCTATTTTGTAAATCATTTATAAAACCTGCATGTATTCTCATCCCAAAAATATTAGATTTTAAAAGTGGGACTATAACTCACTTTCACAGATTTTTACTTCGTCGGGAAGTAAGACTTGACCACTGGTTGATTCACGAACCTATAACAATATATACATATATATCAAAGTATGTTCAAAATATATTTACAACACTTTTAATATATTTTGATGTTTTAAGTTTATTAAGTCAGCTGTCCTCGTTAGTAACCTATAACTAGTTGTCCACGGTTAGATGTACAGAAATAAATCGATAAATATTATCTTGAATCAATCCACGACCCAGTGTATACGTATCTCAGTATTGATCCCAACTCAAACTATATATATTTTGGAATCAACCTCAACCCTGTATAGCTAACTCCAACATTCACATATAGAGTGTCTATGGTTGTTCCAAAATATATATAGATGTGTCGACATGATAGGTCGAAACATTGTATACGTGTCTATGGTATCTCAAGATTACATAATATACAATACAAGTTGATTAAGTTATGGTTGGAATAGATTTGTTACCAATTTTCACGTAGCTAAAATGAGAAAAATTATCCAATCTTGTTTTACCCATAACTTCTTCATTTTAAATCCGTTTTGAGTGAATCAAATTTCTATGGTTTCATATTGAACTCTATTTTATGAATCTAAACAGAAAAATTATAGGTTTATAGTCGAAAAAATAAGTTACAAGTCGTTTTTGTAAAGGTAGTCATTTCAGTCAAAAGAACGACGTCTAGATGACCATTTTAGAAAACATACTTCCACTTTGAGTTTTACCATAATTTTTGGATATAGTTTCATGTTCATAATAAAAATCATTTTCCAGAATAACAACTTTTAAATCAAAGTTTATCATAGTTTTTAATTAACTAACCCAAAACAGCCCGCGGTATTACTACGACGGCGTAAATCCGGTTTTATGGTGTTTTTCGTGTTTCCAGGTTTTAAATCATTAAGTTAGCATATCATATAGATATAGAACATGTGTTTAGTTGATTTTAAAAGTCAAGTTAGAAGGATTAACTTTTGTTTGCGAACAAGTTTAGAATTAACTAAACTATGTTCTAGTGATTACAAGTTTACACCTTCGAATAAGATAGCTTTATATGTATGAATCGAATGATGTTATGAACATCATTACTACCTTAAGTTCCTTGGATAAACCTACTGGAAAAGGGAAAAATGGATCTAGCTTCAACGGATCCTTGGATGGCTCGAAGTTCTTGAAGCAGAATCATGACACGAAAACAAGTTCACGTAAGATCATCACTTGAAATAAGATTGTTATAGTTATAGAAATTGAACCAAAGTTTGAATATGATTATTACCTTGTATTAGAATGATAACCTACTGTAAGAAACAAAGATTTCTTGAGGTTGGATGATCACCTTACAAGATTGGAAGTGAGCTAGCAAACTTGAAAGTATTCTTGATTTTATGTAACTAGAACTTGTAGAATATATGAAGAACACTTAGAACTTGAAGATAGAACTTGTAGGTGTTTTTGGTCATTGGTTTATGGATTAGATATAAAGGATATGTAATTTTCTTTTCATGTAAATAAGTCATGAATGATTACTCATATTTTTGTAATTTTATGAGATATTTCATGCTAGTTGCCAAATGATGGTTCCCACATGTGTTAGGTGACTCACATGGGCTGCTAAGAGCTGATCATTGGAGTGTATATACCAATAGTACATACATCTAAAAGCTGTGTATTGTACGAGTACGAATACGGGTGCATACGAGTAGAATTGTTGATGAAACTGAACGAGGATGTAATTGTAAGCATTTTTGTTAAGTAGAAGTATTTTGATAAGTGTATTGAAGTCTTTCAAAAGTGTATAAATACATATTAAAACACTACATGTATATACATTTTAACTGAGTCGTTAAGTCATCGTTAGTCGTTACATGTAAGTGTTGTTTTGAAACCTTTAGGTTAACGATCTTGTTAAATGTTGTTAACCCAATGTTTATAATATCAAATGAGATTTTAAATTATTATATTATCATGATATTATCATGTATTAATATCTCTTAATATGATATATATACATTAAATGTCTTTACAACGATAATCGTTACATATATGTCTCGTTTAAAAATCATTAAGTTAGTAGTCTTGTTTTTACATATGTAGTTCATTGTTAATATACTTAATGATATGTTTACTTATCATAGTATCATGTTAACTATATATATATCCATATATATGTCATCATATAGTTTTTACAAGTTTTAACGTTCCTGAATCACCGGTCAACTTGGATGGTCAATTGTCTATATGAAACATATTTCAATTAATCAAGTCTTAACAAGTTTGATTGCTTAACATGTTGGAAACATTTAATCATGTAAATATCAATCTCAATTAATATATATAAACATGGAAAAGTTCGGGTCACTACAGTACCTACCCGTTAAATAAATTTCGTCCCGAAATTTTAAGCTGTTGAAGGTGTTGACGAATCTTCTGGAAATAGATGCGGGTATTTCTTCTTCATCTGATCTTCACGCTCCCAGGTGAACTCGGGTCCTCTACGAGCATTCCATCGAACCTTAACAATTGGTATCTTGTTTTGCTTAAGTCTTTTAACCTCACGATCCATTATTTCGACGGGTTCTTCGATGAATTGAAGTTTTTCGTTGATTTGGATTTCATCTAACAGAATAGTGAGATCTTCTTTAGCAAAACATTTCTTCAAATTCGAGACGTGGAAAGTGTTATGTACAGCCGCGAGTTGTTGAGGTAACTCAAGTCGGTAAGCTACTGGTCCGACACGATCAATAATCTTGAATGGTCCAATATGCCTTGGATTTAATTTCCCTCGTTTACCAAATCGAACAACGCCTTTCCAAGGTGCACCTTTAAGCATGACCATCTCTCCAATTTCAAATTCTATATCTTTTCTTTTAATGTCAGCGTAGCTCTTTTGTCGACTTTGGGCGGTTTTCAACCGTTGTTGAATTTGGATGATCTTCTCGGTAGTTTCTTGTATAATCTCCGGACCCGTAATCTGTCTATCCCCCACTTCACTCCAACAAATCGGAGACCTGTACTTTCTACCATAAAGTGCTTCAAACGGCGCCATCTCAATGCTTGAATGGTAGCTGTTGTTGTAGGAAAATTCTGTTAACGGTAGATGTCGATCCCAACTGTTTCCGAAATCAATAACACATGCTCGTAGCATGTCTTCAAGCGTTTGTATCGTCCTTTCGCTCTGCCCATCAGTTTGTGGATGATAGGCAGTACTCATGTCTAGACGAGTTCCTAATGCTTGCTGTAATGTCTGCCAGAATCTTGAAATAAATCTGCCATCCCTATCAGAGATAATAGAGATTGGTATTCCATGTCTGGAGTCGACTTCCTTCAAATACAGTCGTGCTAACTTCTCCATCTTGTCATCTTCTCTTATTGGCAGGAAGTGTGCTGATTTGGTGAGACGATCAACTATTACCCAAATAGTATCAAAACCACTTGCAGTCCTTGGCAATTTAGTGATGAAATCCATGGTAATGTTTTCTCATTTCCATTTCGGGATTTCGGGTTGTTGAAGTAGACCTGATGGTTTCTGATGCTCAGCTTTGACCTTAGAACACGTCAAACATTCTCCTACGTATTTAGCAACATCGGCTTTCATACCCGGCCACCAAAAATGTTTCTTGAGATCCTTGTACATCTTCCCCGTTCCAGGATGTATTGAGTATCTAGTTTTATGAGCTTCTCTAAGTACCATTTCTCTCATATCTCCAAATTTTGGTACCCAAATCCTTTCAGCCCTATACCGGGTTCCGTCTTCCCGAATATTAAGATGCTTCTCCGATCCTTTGGGTATTTCATCCTTTAAATTTCCCTTTTTTTAAAACTCCTTGTTGCGCCTCCTTTATTTGAGTAGTAAGGTTATTATGAATCATTATATTCATAGATTTTACTCGAATGGGTTCTCTGTCCTTCCTGCTCAAGGCATCGGCTACCACATTTGCCTTCCCCTGGTGGTAACGAATCTCAAAGTCGTAATCATTCAATAATTCAATCCACCTACGCTGCCTCATATTCAGTTGTTTCTGATTAAATATGTGTTGAAGACTTTTGTGGTCGGTATATATAATAATTTTGACCCCATATAAGTAGTGCCTCCAAGTCTTTAATGCAAAAACAACCGCGCCTAATTCCAAATCATGCGTCGTATAATTTTGTTCGTGAATCTTTAATTGTCTAGACGCATAAGAAATCACCTTCATTCGTTGCATTAATACACAACCGAGACCTTGCTTTGATGCGTCACAATAAATCACAAAATCATCATTCCCTTCAGGCAATGACAATATAGGTGCCGTAGTTAGCTTTTTCTTCAATAACTGAAATGCTTTCTCTTGTTCATCATTCCATTCAAATTTCTTCCCTTTATGCGTTAATACAGTCAAGGGTTTTACTATTCTGGAAAAGTCTTGGATGAACCTTCTGTAGTAACCAGCTAGTCCTAAAAACTGGCGTATGTGTTTCGGAGTTTTCGGGGTTTCCCACTTTTCAACAGTTTCTATCTTTGCCGGATCCACCTTAATACCTTCTTTGTTCACTATGTGACCGAGGAATTGAACTTCTTCCAACCAAAATGCACACTTTGAAAACTTAGCGTACAATTCTTCCTTCCTCAATACTTCTAACACCTTTCTCAAATGTTCACCGTGTTCTTGGTCATTCTTTGAGTAAATAAGTATGTCATCAATGAAAACAATGACAAACTTGTCAAGGTATAGTCCACAAACTCGGTTCATAAGGTCCATGAACACAGCTGGTGCATTAGTTAAACCAAACGGCATGACCATAAACTCGTAATGACCGTAATGTTTTCTGAAAGCAGTCTTTGGAATATCATCTTCTTTCACCCGCATATGATGATACCCGGAACGTAAGTCAATCTTTGAATAAACAGACGAGCCTTGTAGTTGATCAAATAAGTCGTCGATTCTCGGTAGTGGGTAGCGGTTCTTGATGGTAAGTTTGTTTAACTCTCGATAGTCGATACACAACCTGAATGTACCATCTTTCTTCTTGACAAACAAAACAGGAGCTCCCCACGGTGATGTGCTTGGTCGAATGAAACCACGCTCTAAAAGTTCTTGTAATTGGCTTTGCAGTTCTTTCATCTCGCTGGGTGCGAGTCTGTAAGGAGCACGAGCTATTGGTGCAGCTCCTGGTGCAAGATCTATTTGAAATTCAACGGATCGATGTGGGGGTAATCCCGGTAATTCTTTCGGAAATACATCGGGAAATTCTTTTGCAATGGGAACATCATTGATGCTCTTTTTTTCAGTTTGTACTTTCTCGACGTGTGCTAGAACAGCATAGCAACCTTTTCTTATTAGTTTTTGTGCCTTCAAATTACTAATAAGATGTAGCTTCGTGTTGCCCTTTTCTCCGTACACCATTAAGGGTTTTCCTTTTTCTCGTATAATGCGAATTGCATTTTTGTAACAAACGATCTCTGCTTTCACTTCTTTCAACCAGTCCATACGGATTATCACATCAAAACTCCCTAACTCTACTGGTATCAAATCAATCTTAAATGTTTCGCTAACCAGTTTAATTTCTCGATTTCGACATATATTATCTGCTGAAATTAATTTACCATTTGCTAATTCGAGTAAAAATTTACTATCCAAAGGCGTCAATGGACAACTTAATTTAGCACAAAAATCTCTACTCATATAGCTTCTATCCGCACCCGAATCAAATAAAACGTAAGCAGATTTAATGTCAATAAGAAACGTACCCGTAACAAGCTCCGGGTCTTCCTGTGCCTCTGCCGCATTAATATTGAAAACTCTTCCGCGGCCTTGTCCATTTGTGTTCTCCTGGTTCGTGCAATTTCTAATAATGTGGCCCGGTTTTCCACATTTATAACAAACTACATTGGCATAACTTGCTCCGACACTACTTGCTCCGCCATTACTCGTTCCGACACCATTTGTTCCTTTCGTTCTATTAACCCCTGGTCCGTAGACCTCACACTTCGCCGCGCTATGACCATTTCTTTTACACTTATTGCAAAATTTGGTGCAGAACCCCGAATGATACTTTTCACACCTTTGGCATAGCTGCTTCTGATTGTTGTTGTTGTTGTTGCGGTTATTATTGTTGTTGGGATGATTGTTGTAGTTGCTGTTGTTGTTGTTGTTGTTGTTGTTGTTGTTGGGCCATTTGTTGTAGTTGCGATTGATGTTGCGATTGTTGGGATAATTGTTGCGATTATTGTTGTAATTGCTGTTGTTGTTGTATTGGTGATTCTTATCACTGTTTTCCTCCCACTTTCTTTTGACTTGCTTCACATTGGCCTCTTCAGCAGTCTGTTCTTTAATTCTTTCTTCAATCTGGTTCACTAGTTTGTGAGCCATTCTACATGCCTGTTGTATGGAGGCGGGCTCGTGTGAACTTATATCTTCTTGGATTCTTTCCGGTAATCCTTTCACAAATGCGTCAATCTTCTCTTCCTCATCTTCGAATGCTCCTGGACACAATAGGCACAATTCTGTGAATCGTCTTTCGTACGTGGTAATATCAAATCCTTGGGTTCGTAACCCTCTAAGTTCTGTCTTGAGCTTATTGACCTCGGTTCTGGGACGGTACTTCTCGTTCATCAAGTGCTTGAATGCTGACCACGGTAGTGCGTACGCATCGTCTTGTCCCACTTGCTCTAGATAGGTATTCCACCATGTTAACGCAGAACCTGTGAAGGTATGCGTAGCGTACTTCACTTTGTCCTCTTCAGTACACTTACTTATGGCAAACACCGATTCGACCTTCTCGGTCCACCGTTTCAATCCGATCGGTCCTTCGGTTCCATCAAATTCCAAAGGTTTGCAGGCAGTGAATTCTTTGTAGGTGCATCCTACACGATTTCCTGTACTGCTAGATCCAAGGTTATTGTTGGTATGTAGCGCAGCCTGTACTGCGGCTATGTTTGAAGCTAGAAAAGTACGGAATTCCTCTTCATTCATATTCACGGTGTGTCGAGTAGTCAGTGCCATTTCCTTCAAAATAGTCAAATGGAACAAGTTAATCATACAGAGTATTAAGAGTAGTTAATAGTATTTCGTAGCATAATATGAACTCATTTATAAAAGCTTTTTCTTCATATTAGCGTTTTATAAGTTTAAATTCGGGTAGTACCTACCCGTTAAGTTCATACTTAGTAGCTAATATACAATTCAACTACTACAATTCTATATGAAAAACTGATTATAATAATATTTCGCGTTCAAACTTTTACACAATATTTTACAAACTTACAATACTGCTTATTTTACATATAGCATGAAATATAGCACACAATAAATTTGATACAAGATGGTTGTGAAGATAATTCTAGCTAGTACACAAGTCGTTCAGCAAAGGCAATAAAGATACGTAATTCATACGTCCAGAAACAAGTCATGCATTCTGGTTTTACTAGGATTACTTCCCATCCTTGGTCTTGTGGAACATAACCATTATGGCCGTTGATAAGACAGCGTGTTGTAACATCGTCAAAGGGACAAGGGTTACGTAATGTCCAACAGTCCCGTAACAATCTAAAAACCTCATTTCTTACCCCAATTACCGACTTCGTCACTTGTGGAAACGTTTTGTTTAATAGTTGTAGCCCGATGTTCTTGTTCTCACTTTGGTGAGAAGCGAACATTACTAATCCGTAAGCATAACATGCTTCTTTATGTTGCATGTTAGCCTCTTTTTCTAAATCACGAAGTCCAATATTCGGATATATTGAGTCAAAATAATTTCTTAACCCATTGCGTGAAATAGCATTTGGGTTCCCCGCAATATATGCGTCAAAGTAAACACATCGTAACTTATGGATTTCCCAATGTGATATCTCCCATCTTTCGAACGAAAGCCTTTTATAAACCACGGCATTCTTGGAACGTTCTTCGAATGTCTTACAAACTGATCTAGCCTTAAATAGTTGTGCCGAAGAATTCTGACCGACTCTAGACAAGATTTCATCAATCATGTCTCCGGGTAGGTCTCTTAAAATATTGGGTTGTCTATCCATTTTGTGTTTTTATACTGTAAAATAGACAAGAGTTAGATTCATAAAAAAAATACTTATTAATGCAAGCAATTTTTACATATATCATAAAGCATAAGCACACTATATTACATATATTACACCACACGAATATAACTATCTTATTCCGACTCGCTTGTTTCTTCTTCTTCGGTTTTGGTTCGTTTTGCCAAGTTTCTAGGGATATATGATGTTCCCCTAATACGAGCCGTCGTTTTCCACATTGGTTTAGAAAAACCTGGTAGTTTAGAGGTTCCCGGGTCATTGTTACAACTTAAGGACTTCGGGGGTTGACGATACATATAAAGTTCATCGGGGTTGGAATTAGATTTCTCTATTTTTATGCCCTTTCCCTTATTATTTTCTTTTGCCTTTTTAAATTCAGTTGGGGTAATTTCTATAACATCATCGGAATTCTCGTCGGAATCCGATTCATCGGAGAATTGGTAATCCTCCCAATATTTTGTTTCCTTGGCGGAAACACCATTGACCATAATTAACCTTGGTCGGTTGGTTGAGGATTTTCTTTTACTTAACCGTTTTATTATTTCCCCCACCAGTTCTATTTCTTCATCCGGTTCCGATTCTTCTTCCGGTTCCGATTCTTCTTCCGATTCCGACTCTTCTTCCGGTTCCTCTTCGGGAACTTGTGAATCATTCCACGAATTATTCCAATTTACATTTGACTCTTCATTATTATTAGGTGAGTCAATGGGACTTGTTCTAGAGGTAGACATCTATCACATAATATCAAACGTGTTAAGAGATTAATATATCACATAATATTCACATGTTAAAAATATATAGTTTCCAACAAAATTTGTTAAGTAATCATTTTTCAAGTAAACACGGTCGAAGTCCAGACTCACTAATGCATCCTAACAAACTCGATAAGACACACTAATGCAAAATTCTGGTTCTCTAAGACCAACGCTCGGATACCAACTGAAATGTCCCGTTCTTATTGATTAAAAACGTTCCATATTAATTGATTTCGTTGCGAGGTTTTGACCTCTATATGAGACGTTTTTCAAAGACTGCATTCATTTTTAAAACAAACCATAACCTTTATTTCATAGATAAAGGTTTTAAAAAGCTTTACGTAGATTATCAAATAATGATAATCTAAAATATCCTGTTTACACACGACCATTACATAATGGTTTACAATACAAATATGTTACAACAAAATAAGTTTCTTGAATGCAGTTTTTAGACAATATCATACAAGCATGGACTCCAAATCTCGTCCTTATTTAAGTATGCGACAGCGGAAGCTCTTAATAATCACCTGAGAATAAACATGCTTAAAAACGTCAACAAAAATGTTGGTGAGTTATAGGTTTAACCTATATATATCAAATCATAATAATAGACCACAAGATTTCATATTTCAATACACATCCCATACATAGAGATAAAAATCATTCATATGGTGAACACCTGGTAACCGACATTAACAAAATGCATATATAAGAATATCCCCATCATTCCGGGACACCCTTCGGATATGATATAAATTTCGAAGTACTAAAGCATCCGGTACTTTGGATGGGGTTTGTTAGGCCCAATAGATCTATCTTTAGGATTCGCGTCAATTAGGGTGTCTGTTCCCTAATTCTTAGATTACCAGACTTAATAAAAAGGGGCATATTCGATTTCGATAATGTAACCATAGAATGTAGTTTCACGTACTTGTGTCTATTTTGTAAATCATTTATAAAACCTGCATGTATTCTCATCCCAAAAATATTAGATTTTAAAAGTGGGACTATAACTCACTTTCACAGATTTTTACTTCGTCGGGAAGTAAGACTTGGCCACTGGTTGATTCACGAACCTATAATAATATATACATATATATCAAAGTATGTTCAAAATATATTTACAACACTTTTAATATATTTTGATGTTTTAAGTTTATTAAGTCAGCTGTCCTCGTTAGTAACCTACAACTAGTTGTCCACGGTTAGATGTACTGAAATAAATCGATAAATATTATCTTGAATCAATCCACGAACCAGTGTATACGTATCTCAGTATTGATCACAACTCAAACTATATATATTTTGGAATCAACCTCAACCCTGTATAGCTAACTCCAACATTCACATATAGAGTGTCTATGGTTGTTCCGAAATATATATAGATGTGTCGACATGATAGGTCGAAACATTGTATACGTGTCTATGGTATCTCAAGATTACATAATATATAATACAAGTTGATTAAGTTATGGTTGGAATAGATTTGTTACCAATTTTCACGTAGCTAAAATGAGAAAAATTATCCAATCTTGTTTTACCCATAACTTCTTCATTTTAAATCCGTTTTGAGTGAATCAAATTGCTATGGTTTCATATTGAACTCTATTTTATGAATCTAAACAGAAAAAGTATAGGTTTATAGTCGAAAAAATAAGTTACAAGTCGTTTTTGTAAAGGTAGTCATTTCAGTCGAAAGAACGACGTCTAGATGACCATTTTAGAAAACATACTTCCACTTTGAGTTTAACCATAATTTTTGGATATAGTTTCATGTTCATAATAAAAATCATTTTCTCAGAATAACAACTTTTAAATCAAAGTTTATCATAGTTTTTAATTAACTAACCCAAAACAGCCCGCGGTATTACTACGACGGCGTAAATCCAGTTTTACGGTGTTTTTCATGTTTCCAGGTTTTAAATCATTGAGTTAGCATATCATATAGATATAGAACATGTGTTTAGTTTATTTTAAAAGTCAAGTTAGAAGGATTAACTTTTGTTTGCGAACAAGTTTAGAATTAACTAAACTATGTTCTAGTGATTACAAGTTTACACCTTCGAATAAGATAGCTTTATATGTATGAATCGAATGATGTTATGAACATCATTACTACCTTAAGTTCCTTGGATAAACCTACTGGAAAAGAGAAAAATGGATCTAGCTTCAACGGATCCTTGGATGGCTCGAAGTTCTTGAAGCAGAATCATGACACGAAAACAAGTTCAAGTAAGATCATCACTTGAAATAAGATTGTTATAGTTATAGAAATTGAACCAAAGTTTGAATATGATTATTACCTTGTATTAGAATGATAACCTACTGTAAGAAACAAAGATTTCTTGAGGTTGGATGATCACCTTACAAGATTGGAAGTGAGCTAGCAAACTTGAAAGTATTCTTGATTTTATGTAACTAGAACTTGTAGAATATATGAAGAACACTTAGAACTTGAAGATAGAACTTGAGAGAGATCAATTAGATGAAGAAAATTGAAGAATGAAAGTGCTTGTAGGTGTTTTTGGTCGTTGGTGTATGGATTAGATATAAAGGATATGTAATTTTGTTTTCATGTAAATAAGTCATGAATGATTACTCATATTTTTGTAATTTTATGAGATATTTCATGCTAGTTGCCAAATGATGGTTCCCACATGTGTTATGTGACTCACATGGGCTGCTAAGAGCTGATCATTGGAGTGTATATACCAATAGTACATACATCTAAAAGCTGTGTATTGTACGAGTAAGAATACGGGTGCATACGAGTAGAATTGTTGATGAAACTGAACGAGGATGTAATTGTAAGCATTTTTGTTAAGTAGAAGTATTTTGATAAGTTTATTGAA
Organism: Rutidosis leptorrhynchoides; assembly: GCF_046630445.1. Taxonomy (NCBI): domain Eukaryota; kingdom Viridiplantae; phylum Streptophyta; class Magnoliopsida; order Asterales; family Asteraceae; genus Rutidosis; species Rutidosis leptorrhynchoides. The sequence continues at coordinate 293,127,841 of NC_092338.1, forward strand.
GTCTTTCAAAAGTGTATAAATACATATTAAAACACTACATGTATATACATTTTAACTGAGTCGTTAAGTCATCGTTAGTCGTTACATGTAAGTGTTGTTTTGAAACCTTTAGGTTAACGATCTTGTTAAATATTGTTAACCCAATGTTTATAATATCAAATGAGATTTTAAATTATTATATTATCATGATATTATCATGTATGAATATCTCTTAATATGATATATATACATTAAATGTCTTTACAACGATAATCGTTACAAAACCTTTAGGTTAACGATCTTGTTAAATGTTGTTAACCCAATGTTTATAATATCAAATGAGATTTTAAATTATTATATTATCATGATATTATCATGTATGAATATCTCTTAATATGATATATATACATTAAATGTCTTTACAACGATAATCGTTACATATATGTCTCGTTTAAAAATCATTAAGTTAGTAGTCTTGTTTTTACATATGTAGTTCATTGTTAATATACTTAATGATATGTTTACTTATCATAGTATCATGTTAACTATATATATATATATATATATATCCATATATATGTCATCATATAGTTTTTACAAGTTTTAACGTTCGTGAATCACCGGTCAACTTGGGTGGTCAATTGTCTATATGAAACATATTTCAATTAATCAAGTCTTAACAAGTTTGATTGCTTAACATGTTGGAAACATTTAATCATGTAAATATCAATCTCAATTAATATATATAAACATGGAAAAGTGCGGGTCACTACATACGCGAAGTCGTTTGCGGAATTATTCGCGGTGGCTAGAGGTTTTGAGTCGTATTCGCGATTGAAGATTGGTGAACCTTCAAGTAAGCAAAGGGTTGTTTCGTATGGTGCTCCAAGTAAGAGGACTAAGGGTCCGAGTGTGAGCACGGGTGGTACACGGATGAGTATATCAGATTCTAGTGCATCTAAGTGTTATAATTGTGGCGTGAGGGGTCACAAGTCTTGGGAATGTTCGGTGCCAATGGGTGATGGCATGGTGTGCTTCCATCGCCAAGAAGAAGGACATCGTAAGTCGGAGTGTCCCAAGTTAGAGGGGACAGGTGCGGCAAGGAGACGTTAAGGTACGTTTCATTTTAATAAATATGTCCTTTGATTATTTATTATGTGCCGTTGAGTTGAGTTTAATTAGATGCATTATGTTGTGCATGTTATTGATATGGGTGACGTTCCTAATGGAAGTACCCTATGGTGACGTTTCGATTGTCGGGCGAAGGGCGTAAGACTTGGTGCAACCAAGCATTCTTTAGTATTGGGAATTGTTTCTACCAAGCCATATGTGTGGGCTTCGGTGTTCAGATATTAAGCGCGTGTTCGCATTTGTGTTGAATTGATGAACCACGAGGTTCGACGGGTGGTTAAAACCCTTGAGATCGAGAGTTTTGGATCTCGATGTATGTTGGTAAAGGAGTCTACGTGACGCGACATTAGGTGCCTCTTTTATACCTACTAGCGTGGTGTTCGACTCCGATGGTGTTGAGGTTACATTGTACTTAGGGTACCGGAGAAACCCGTAGGTACATGAGTGACTAGGTGGGAATTTGACAAACTATAGCAATTGGATGATTGCGGGATTAAAGTTTGTGTAATTGTGGTACACTTTTCGTTCAAAGTTTTTATGAAGTGATTGAAATCTTTCGGGTGCTCAAGGTTGGGGCAAGATGTGGTGATGGGTCGTATCAGTCCAATTGTTGGTAAAGTCTAACTTTGGTAGCATTGTACGATTGTACGAGTTGTGATATTGGAACGTGGTTCCTAGTGGGGGAGTTACACTCCCGCATGAGGAAGTCTTAGTGTGAGATTTCGGATGATGCTTTTGGTAGATCCGAAAAAAAAATGTTGTCGAGACCTGGTTTTGGTCGATTTGTGGTAGAGTACAATTTCGGATAAATTGTACTTATGGTTTGGATTTGAATTATCACTGAGGTGGTAATGTGGTAAGTCTCGTTGAGAGATAATGGACGTGTTTGGCGAGCAAGGTGAAATCCTTCGGTTAAGGGAGGTGTGTGTCGGATTCTCTTCTAGAGAATTATTGTTTTGTGCCTATGTTTGATATAGGTGGTTCTTGCTCGAGTGTGTGAATGGTTAGTGGTATCCGTTAGGATTCACTATGGCGTAGCAGAGCGCGATGTTACGCTACTCGTCGTTCGAGGCCAAAAGGGCGTTGATTGATGAAGCATGACCTTTAGGGTCTGCTGACTTCATCATGGTTGGTGATTGATGAAGCATGACTTTTAGGGTCCGCTGACTTCATCATGGGAGTATGCGATTGGTGGAGCATGACCTTTAGGGTCCGCTGACTTCATTATGAGCGAGGTGTTATATCGGTGAAGCATGACTTTCGGAGTCCGCTGTTGAGATTGGTGAAGCATGACCTTCGGGGTCCGCTGACTTCATCATGGTAGTGGATCGCGTTTGGTTTCGGATTCACGATGACGCGTGTGGTTTCGGTCATCTTATTGTGGAAGTGGATCTCGTGTAGTTCGGATTCACAAATGACTCGTGTGGTTTCGGTCATTGTATTGAGGTGTGAGTCTCGTGTAGTTCGGATTCACAAATGACTCGTGTAGTTTGGTCATTCCTCGGGGATAGTGACTCTCGTGTAGTTCGGATTCACTATGGCGCGTGTAGTTCGGCCAAATCCCGTTTGTTGTTGTGGTGAAGGTAGTGAGTCGCGTGTAGTTCGGATTCACTAAGGCGCGTGTGTTTTCGGCCAGCCTTCATGTCGTGCGATCTATTGGTTATTTGATACACCAATGGTGGGTCGTAAGGACCATGTTGCGGGAACTATCGGTTGTTTTATACACCGATGGTGGGGTCGTGCGGACCATGTTGTATGATTAGTGATGCGATAGCCGTGTTTCGCTCACATGTTGATACGGGTGTGACAGTAGTCGATTTTATACACCTTGGGATTAGTGTTGCCATAGTTGTTTGGGCGCTATCGGTTTTAACCGATTGGATTATGATGTTACGGTAGTTGCGTATTGGTCGTATTGCGTACTACAAGGGATGTTTAGCGGTAAGTGTTATTCATAGGGATTCGTTTGGATTGGTCTTCATCGTTTTGGGTTGCTGACCTTAGGTTGTGACATGGTTACTTTAGCATTGTACTTGGTAATGGTACGCTAGAGGTTTGATATCTCGGTCAGAGATTGGAGGAGTTTTCCCGATGCGAGGGATTGAGCATGGTTTTAGTGCTCGAATTGTGATTTGATAAATCGTGTGTGACGATTTTAGTTGTTAAAGGTGATTCATTGGGAAGAATTGCTTGGGATAGTCGGATCGGGACTTATGTTGAGGACCATTGAGTGTGGTCCGTACGGTTAAGTGACGAGGATCACGAGGACGCGATCGATTCTAAGTGGGGGAGAGTTGTAAGACCCTGATTTCTGTTTCAGGCAAATGGGACGCCGTCCAAGATTTGGGACGCCGTCCAGCAATGAAAGGTGGGACGCCGTCTAGGGTTTGGGACGCCGTCCAACATAACTGGCGGGCCAGCTATTTTAATTAGTTAAAAAGGGGCAAAATGGTAATTTCACTTGGGTGCCGGTTTGGAGCCTTCAATGCTGATTCATTGATCACTTTGGATCATTTCTCACCAACTAAAAACACTCTCAACCTTATCTAGAGAGAGAAGAGAAGTTTAGAGAGAGAGAGGTGGATTTGGAGAGAAAGGAGTCGATTTCTTGCAAAAGCTCGGGTTCTAAAGTTGTTCATCTCGCTCCTAGCTACGTTGTGGTGGTATTGGTAAGCTCAAACTCTGAATTTCATTTGTTAAATTTGATATTCAAGTTAGGGTTTTGAGTTAGTTTGTTGTGAAACCCTTTTAGGTGATGAAATGGGTTTATGGTGACTAGTTATTCTTGTCACTTGACGGGTTTTGGGTCGGTTGATGATTTGGCCTTGTTTAGGGTTTGATGGTGATTTTAATCACTAGGTTTAGTGATTATGGAAGTGTTGGAACACTTTTGGGTGTGTTTGGTTGCCTAATTTTGAAATGGGTCAAATTAGGGTTTTGGTGTCAAAATGGGTATGACACGTGTTTAACACTTGTGTTCGGGCTTAATCGGCGTGTTAGGACCATTTTCACTCGTGTTAGTGGATATTGGTTAGTTTGGGCGCGTTTCGTGCTTGGAAGTGCAAATGGGTTGAATTTGCACTAGGTGTCAATTGGGTTGGTTTGTAAGTCAACCCTAATTGTGTTGTTGTGTTTGTGATAATGGAATAGGTACTTTCCATTTGGCGCGTTGCGGATTACTTGGAAGCATTCATCAAGGCGACTAGGTGAGTGTTAATATCCTATGTACATATGTATGTGTAGGATGGGTGCGGGTCGGGTGAAGTGATTCTCGGCTATAGAGCTCACTTCACATATAGGTGGATTTGATGGACCTTTGTATGACTCCAATTGGCACGGTTGTGCGTTTTGGTTGACCACCCTTGGCGAGGTACACGTTTGTGTGTACGTTATTACACGTGGTTGTGATTTGGATGTTATAACCCCAATGACGAAGGGTTAATATTGTCGTTATGTGGATAACCCCGAAGTGGTGGATTTTTACAATCCCGTGACCGTGGGTTTTGGTATTGGAGAAGTGAATCTCGTGTAGTTCGGATTCACGATGACGCGTGTAGTTCGGTCATCTTATCAGAAATGAATCTCGTGTAGTTCGGATTCATGGTGACTCATGTAGTTCGGTCATCTTATTGAGGTAGTAATCTCGTGTGGTTTCGGATTACTATGGCTCATGTAGTTCGTCCAACCTCGATGTCGTGTTATTGAAGATAGTAGTCTCGTGTGTATGCGGATTTACTAAGGCTCGTGTAGTTCAGCCAATCTTCATTGTGGTATTAGGTTCTCGGTATTTGGGTTAAGGGCTTAACCCTGGGTCATTTTTATATATTGTTATATATATATTGTTGTATTATCTTGATGTAGCTATTCCTCCGGGTGTAGCTTCTTGGCGTTGTTCACATCGTCGTGGGTGAACTTACCTTATTTGTTAGCTTTGTTAGCTCGTTGCTTTGTGTTTGTACGGTATGCTTAGACTAGCTTGCTTTATGCTTGGATGCTCCGGTATGCGGTATTTGTTTATTTGTGTGGCGTATCCATTTTATGCATATATATGTATGTAGTATATTATCATTCACTAAGCATTAGCTTACCCTCTCGTTGTTGACTTTTTATAGATTTGCAAGGATGCGGAGGATCGGGTAAGCGGGAATTAGTGGACTTGCATAGTTTGCTTTAGAAGACTTGCTTTTGGATTTGATTAGGATTGGGTAGCGTATCCCCAATCCCATGCTCGGTCTTTATTTAATGTTAAAATTAATGTGGCCGAAAACTCGTAGTTTGTACGAAAGTTGTAAAACGGCCGATGTGGGCCCGGTGTCGTAAAACTCGGTTTTTATTATGGAAAACTCTTAGTTTTAATTATTATAACATGTTGCGAAAGCGTTTTGGTTTAAAAGTGTCGGGAAGCGGGTTTTCCGCCCGCGTGTAAATGTAAAGCTGAAAAGAATTTTGCAGTTGTTCTGGACGCCGTCCCAGTCTTCAGAACTGGACGCCGTCCAGATAGCTGGACGCCGTCCAGATGTGCTGTTTCAGAAAAATTTTTTTATGGCACGTTTTTGGTCGGATAACGGGTTGGGTTGTTACAGGAAGACTTTAACTTCCTTTAACAGGATTGATCTTGACTTGAGAGACTTTACTCCCAAGCTTGGAATATTACAGAACTTGAAAGACTTAACTTCCAAGTTTGGAAGACTTGACTTCCAAATGAGACATTGGGAGGACTTGACTCTCTCAGGAGTGTCAAAGCTTGAAGCTTTTATTCACTCATCTACTTCCCACATAACAAGCTTTTATGCTTATTTTAAGAAAAGGTAGGAAGTAGTTACTACCTTTTCGTTAATTGATTGCACAAGGGTGCCATAGCTTTTAGCTATGGGTTGTGTTGTCTAGCAACACTAGCACGAAGCCATTGGTCCTAAAAAGGATAGCACTTTGTGAAGCTCGGTGGCTCCTCTTCCCACGGTATGATACATCGGTTGGAACATCGTGAAATGATGAGACAACCAATGTCAATATGAAATGGTGTAGATTAGGAAGTCTCCTACACCAAGTAAAATGAAATTCGGGAGACTTGACTCCCTACAATGGATGGACTCGATTCATCCGGAAGTGTTAAAGCACAAAGCTTTAAACAATTGGTTTTGTTGCACATGCATGAAAGACTTTAACTTTCAAGCACAAGTTTGATCTTTCCTCAAGATTTTATCTTTTTTGCACAAAATCATATGAAAAGTGAAAGACTTTACTTTCACTTTGTGAATTGCAAGAGTGAAACAAAAGGAAGACTTTACTTCCTTAAGTTTTGAAAAACAAGGAAAAGACTTTGCTTTTCCCAAAAATTTTGAAAATTTTTACAAGTTTTAACCATTTTAGTGTTTATGATATGGATTAGTGTAATGGTTAAAAACTTGTTCCAAAAATTGTTTGACATTGCAAGCTTCAAACTTTATAGTGTATGTGATATGTTTACCCGAAAAAAGTTCAAAATGGCCCAATATTTTAACTTTCCCCCTACATTTAGTGTATGCAATGCCCTCATTGCATTAAAACGATAAAATAAGAGAAAATGAGGGACATTTTGAAATAGAAAAGTTGAGAGAAAAGAAGGTAAAAACCGGTTGAGATCAAACGATCTTTGTTGTCACAATTTGGATAATATGTAGTCACCAAGGTCGCTTCATGTCGTTGTACCACTTGTTGAGCCAAAAGAAGGAGCCAAGTGCATATGGCATTCCCTACAATTGAAGTATGCTCACAAGGTACAAAATGTGTGGGGCCATACTCGGGGGAGTATGTGCGCCCATAATAAAATCATAACGCTCCACAATCATCAACAATGTAATCTAAACATCCATCAACATAATGATATCCATCCTAACCTTTCAATCAATAAGATCACATACAAAAGATAGTCTCTATGCTTCAACAAACAAGTATAAGATAATAATGATCAACATCAGACATGCATAATCCAACGAATCAATCAACACATAAATCAACATTATATGCATAATCAATAATAAATATAACATCACGAACCTAAATAGTGCTGAATTATTACATGCCAAATTCAAAGTCATAATTGTTTTATCCGGGAATCACATACCTTCCGGATTCGAATACCTACAATCATAACCCATGATCCAACACAAACAAAATTCTTTTCATCACACAACCAAACACATCATCAAATTGTTCAAATTTTCCCAAACGATCCACCCACAAATATTACATACCAATTGTTTAAACAAAAGTTTCACAAATAAACCAACCATAAGTTTTAACAAAGCCACAAATAAAAGGAGCGAGAGCACAACAATAAAAGTTACCACCAATTATAACCTCCGTAGTACGAGCTTTCGGATTGGTTCGGGTTTAGATAATCCTCATAATTGGGTGGCCTATTCCACTTGTTTTGCTCTTGTTGTTGTTGCCTCAATCGCTCGAAATGTTCGAATTCCTCGGCTCTCCTTAAAGCTTCGTTGTGGTCATAGTCAATAAGTGGTTGGATTCTTGGGTGCTCATAATCATACGGGTTATAGGTGGGAGCAGAAGGCATAGGGGAATTCGGGTCCGCGTAGCTTAGTTGGTTGCAATGGACTTGCCATTGAGATACCGCACGGAGGCTCAAGAAGTTGTAACGCGCCTCATATTCTTAGTTGCTTTGGTTGATATTGATTTTATTAAATTGACTGACCCGGAACATTACTACCTTGCCCTCCGCTACTCGATCCTATATTACCCGTTTCGTAACCATGCATCACCCTTTCCTCTTCTTCACCCTCATTCTCTTCTTCTATATTAATGCTCCCCAAATCAAACCATCTCCTCATGATTTTATTTTGGTCCCGCTTAAGAATTTTACCTCCCTTATAGTCAACATACCCAAACCTACCCATTTCGTTAGCCATATACCCCGAGATGTCAATCCCTAATTGATTCGCTATCCTGGTAACAAAGACACCACTGACCATGCCTTTCTTTCCCTTAGTCTCATTCTTGTCAAAAAGATAGTCGGCTATAACGTGTGGGACATGGATGATGAAATTAGGGTTTTGTATGTGAAATTTGGTCCTAAGACAGTTGCTCTCTAAAGATGCATATGTAAAATGACCAAATCTCGTTCCTTTTATAGTGCTGAAAATATGGGCTGAAACAGCGACATGAGCGCCACTTTTGATGCAGGAGCGACGCTTTTGGCTTAATTGAGGAGCGTCGCTTTTGATCAGGAACGTCGCTTTTGGCAACATTCTGGGACGGTGCTTTTGCTATAGGAGCGACGCTCTTGACTTTAGGAACGACGCTATTGCTAACTGATGGAAAATGGAGATGAAATGTGCATAAGAACATCACTTTTTATGTTGGTGCGGAGCTTTTGCTCCACAGGAGCGGCACTCTTAGTTGAGGAGAGGCAATTTTTGAGCTGAATCCTGCACTTGCCATTTCCTTAGCCAATTTTGCCCAAGATTTGGTCAGTTTTACACCAAATCAAGTCCTTCGCCCTTAAATTACCATTTAGCTCAATAGCACACAAAATAGGCTCCAATATCGTCAAAAACCGAACGAAGTGAGAGAGATATCGAGAGACAAAAATACATAAAAGAAGAGAATGAGGGTGAAGAAGAGGAAAGGGTGATGCATGGTTACAAACTTATGAGAGCGCTCTTCAAATAAGGAGCGCATATCGAAAAGCTCCGCGTGATGCTTATTTAGTGTATCCTGGAGAGAGAGATTTTGAGCATAAGGTTCATTAACTTGCACCTCGAGTGCCCTATTATTGTAAAAAGCCCTTGCCACAGTGTCTTCAACTTTAATCTTATCACAATCAGCGACAACGAGCTTTTCTCTAAGCTGCTAACCTCAGTCTCTAAAAGATAGTTCTTTTTACACCAGTCTTTAAGGGTTGAACGAAGAGAACAATCGATGCTAACAAGATTGAAATTTCTTTTCAAAATATCATTGCCACTAGTAAAGCTGCAAAGAATATCTTGAGTATGCGGCGACTCATTCGTCCAGACTATTAAAATGATCCCACTAATTTTACGGAACATATTTTGGAAATTGGATAGTTGCAAGGATGACGAGGCATCAACTGAACGAACCCGGAGACCTAATTCAAAACAAACAGCGGGAGCAAGTGGTGATCGCACACCCATAAGAAGAGTAATGGGAGAAGGAGGACCTGATATCATGAGACTTGGCGCAATAACCGGTTTCGCGCCCACGACGACTGTACCTTGGGTAGAAATGAATGTACTCTTATGAACTTAGTCGATACCAGACTCCAGATGAAGGTCTTTTTAGGCTGCAAAATATGCAAGAACAAAGTCAGTCAAAGACTGAGGGTTAAAAAAAATTACGCATGTATACATACCAATAGCGGTGGCAGGACCACCATAGGGAGTAAAAGTGCGAAAAGGAGAGGCACTATCGGTCATACCTCATTTTTAAAGATTTTTCCTCTTCAAAGAAGAAGCAAGACGTGGAGGGGAATTAGTTTTCACGGGAGCACCGCTACTACGAGAAAGAACGGTGGCATGAGCATCAAGAGATGCATAATATCATCCCCGTTTTCCAAAAGAACGTGACCTAACGGATGAATGATCCCATCCGGAACCTGTAATAACGAATAATAGATAGGGTGTTGCGGATAAAAGGAAACCAAGCTCCATAACTGCACGTAAGTAAAACAACTCGGTAAATAAGGACATAGAAGCGACAAGATAGTACGAAAGCAAAAATGTAACACAATATCATACCTTCATCGCCTCGATGGATGACATGAACATGAATATCATGCGGCCAATGTTGAGATATGTTTCTAAGAACAAAGGGCACGTTGGGAAGCTTTTTGTGAATCAACTTCGTACTTCGACACATCTCGACCAAGTCTAAACCAGAATCATCAAGCGCAAGAGCCCTGTTTAGGCATGCCAAGGGGGAGCCACTATCTCGGCGTGTATGCCAGGAAAGAACACATGACTAATTATCCGAAACTATGCAATTGTCAACAATAAAAATTGATCCCGCTCAAAAGAGGGCAATGTCTTTGGAATTACGATAAATGGGAACCTACCAACAAAGGTGTACCAACCACCGGCTTGGGTGATAAAAGTAAAAACATTACAAAACACGTCGACACGAAGTGATAACTTATGAGCATGGAAGACATCTCAAAATAAATAATCTTCCCAATAGCATAAGGATGAAGTTGTGATAAACCCACACCATATTCCATTGAAATGGATACCAGAAAGTTCGTCAGCGGAAATCGCATGTTTCCAACAGAGACATCGTGGAAATAAAGAGAAGCTTTCCCTGAAAGAGGGCGATCAGCTGTCTGCCTAACAATAGGCCGGACAGGGTGGTAATCATCGAAATTGGGTATCAATTTTCGAAGCACTTTCAGATCGAAAGAACTGATCTTTAAATTGGCCTTCCCAACTCCAGTAGATCCTTATTTTAGCTAGGGTTATCACGGTCAACGGACCAAAAAGTTTCCAAGTCGACCAATCCAATCTCACATCCACTCAATCCTCTTGGATTAACACTCATGTATGAATTTATGCTTAATCAATATTAGTGTTTGTCTGACTTAAAAAAGATTACCACCAAAATTTTACATCAGTATAACTGCATGCATATTTCATGTACATCAAGGAATTCTTTCAAAAAAGTAATTACATTACAATCCCAATTATGTACACAATGTACATAAATTAGCTATAATGATCCTGTATATCTCCCGACTTGGCACCATAACCTGCTGTAGCCAAGTAGCCAACATTCCTCATTCACAATCTTCATCTACTTTACAGTAGCAAAAGTTACCCATTTTCCACAAGTAGACCGGTCTATTTCCACTCCTTTTAATCTTGATCTGACGCGCTCGAAACTATTAATCACCTGTATTTGATTTAGAGGATATCTTAACCTGAAACATGCAGCTAACAACCATTCATGCTACCAAATTAAACTAAAAATAAGAGCTTTTTAACTAGATAATATTACTTAAATAAATAAGATATAGCTAACATTGCAATAAAAAAATGAAGTCAATATAAAAACCTGCAGTGAACTATTGCATTTTGGATCCCAATTATAATGTGCAGTCCTAAGGTTCCCAAAATAAATATAGTACAAATGCAAAATTATGTAAATATATACAGTACAAATAGATTGTAGATTATCTAAATATAAAGGAACTTGTGAACACTAAAAAACAAAGCAAAATGTATACCATGTTTTCATCACCAACACTTAGAATAAAAGAGTTTAATGGAGTCTTATATATTTGCAAGAACTTGAAAAGGATATACATCTCGTTACTGATATTGCTAAAAATATACATATTTATCTTCATAATATCCCCCTACTTTCGTGACATTTCGATACGGGTTGTGATGATTAGTGAGCGGTTTGTGGTATTTAGTCGTTTCGAGACAAAAGTGGTCTAAACGTTCATATTTATGCTAAGAAATTAACCCTTGGGCCAAAGGAATAAACCAAGTGAAGTTTTGGAGTGAAAATTAAGTTCCAGGGTTAAAAGCGGCTCTCCTAAGGTCAAAAGCGGCGCGCCTATGTGCTAAAACGTCTGTTAAAAAGATCAGTAGCCAAAAGCACCGCTCCAGCACAAAAGCGTCGTTTCTATGTGCCAAAAGCGTTGCTCCTACCCAAAAGCGCCGCTCCTGTCCTCCCAAAAGCGCCGCTCCAGAACAAAAGCGCCGCTCCTGACGCTGATTCAGCCAGAAAATTCAGCCGACCTATAAAAGCATATTTGGGGTTTTTGAGTGAGGGAGCTGCGATTGGGGTCCAAAATGTAACCCTAAAAGGGTCCATTTCATCATTCTATCAAGATCAAAGCTCAATTTATGATCCAAGTTGAAGATTAGTGAAGCTAGATGCTAGATCTACATCATCCATTCTCCATTTTGTAATTTCCTTTCCATTTTAGCACTTGTCCTTATTTTCTCTACTTGTAATGATGAATGCTTTAGTCTTAATTGATTTTGTTCTTGTTTATCTTATGATTATAGCTTAGATCTTCTTCTCTTTATCATTTTGGGTTATAATCTCCACTTTGCTTTATCTATTTTGCACTAACTAGTTGTAATCTCTACTTTTCTTTATCTAGTTGTGAACTAATTACTTCTAATCACTCAAGATGATGTTTACTTGTGTTTTTATGCTTATTATTAGTGTAATCTTAGCCACGCTTGGCTAAATCTCTTGTGTTTGCTTATCTTTGAATCTCTGATATTAGTGTTTGCCCTAAAATTAATTGAATGAAGTTGTTTGAATGAATTACATGATCATGTGTTATTGTGTTAGCTAAAGATCCATTGCTATGAGTTTGTTTTAGGCTTTACTTTGATTACATATGTTGAGTAGCTCTCTTAGTGATTTGAGAAGTGAATGAATGTATGCTTCAACACCTTGGGTGATCTAGACAACTAGCTTAGGAATTACAAGTGATTGTGTTTTTGATCTAGGTTGGTTTTCAATTGGCCTTTAGTCAACATAGTAGTGCCGATTATCTTAAGTGATTTCGATAGTTGGGGGTTTTAAGTGATTTCAACCCAAGCTCAATCTCAATGACCAAATCATGCTTAACTCGATCTTAGGATACAATGCTTATGTGAATTCGCGGAGTGTTATTTGATTTGAGGTTTAGTAGTAATGCTAAACATTTAACAGTTCAACAACTAGTGTGATAGCAATTTGGGCAAAACGGGGCAAGCCAAGCATAGAGAGGATTAGATAAGTGAACACTTCTTAGTTAATTTGATTTAAGTCTTAATATTTCATTACTTGTTACTTGCTACTGGTTTACTTGTTAAGTTTAAGTTTGTTTAATTGTGCAAGTTTTAGTTGTTAATCAAAATCAATCAAAACCCCCCAATCAAACAAACCCTAGGACAATTAATAGTTTCAATTATCCGACTTACACCGCTCTCTTGGGACGAACTTGAAACGAATACTTACATTAAAGTACTATAATAACCAGGTTCTAAGTGCTCGTTAGTTGTGTGTGCTTATTTGTAGTGTTTGAATCATGTATAAATTTAGAGGGTAAAAGATGTATTGTTCCGCACACATCAATACTTTCTTGTGTAACGACCCAACTAGGGATGGCAATGGCCGAGAAAAAACCCGCGACTCGCGGGTACCCGATCCGCGATGGGCGGGTAAACTCATTAAATCTTACCCGCGGGCACGGGTACGGGTAAAAATTTATACCCGCCAATGGGTCGCGGGCGGGTCACGGGTATATACTACCCGTCGCGGGTAAAACTCGACCCGTGAATACATGATACTTTTCTTAATTTATCCGCGAGTTTATACTTACAATTATTAATTTTGAAAGTTAATTTACTTGTAATTGAATAATGATTAATAACTAGTTGTGGAGCCCTCGCTTTGCGGCGGGGCTCCGTTTTGAATGCGAGTTAAAAAAAAAGTCTTTCAATTTTGTAAAAAAAAGAATTTTTTTCGACATCTAACATTGAAGGGTTGTTCCTTTTGTGAAAGTTGCTTCTTTTAGCGTTCGGGTTTTATTTTTTTAAAAAAAATTAGTTGATCTATTTTGTAAAAAAGAATGTTTTTGGACATCTTTTTAAAGCATTGAAGGGTTGTTCCTTTTACGAAAGTTGCGTCTTTTATCGTTGGAGGAAAAAAAAAAGATAAAAAAAATTAGCACAGTAGTGGCCTATGTGGGTCCTACTGTTTGTGTAGTGACCCGAACTTTTCCGAACCTTTCTATGATTATATGTTTAATGAAAACTATATTTACATGATTAAATGTTTCCAACATGTTAAGCAATCAAACTTGTTAAGACTTGGTTAATTGAAACGGAAATTTTGTAAACGTCTGATTACCCAGTTTGACCAATGATTCACGAACGCTATAAGTTGTATATGACATGATGATACATAAATGAATAAATATATATGTTTAACATGATATAATGATCATCAAGTATCTCATTAAAAATAGTAACAATAAGTTATATACTTAAAAAGGAGACTATTGACGTATGAAACTCGAAACGATACATATAACGATTATCGTTATAACCACGTCTTACTAAATATATATGAAGCATATTAATACATTGTTATATTATATATAACATGATAATATAATAATTAAATATATCATTAAGTGTATTAACAATGAACTACATAAGTAAAAACAAGACTACTAACTTAAGGATTTCGAAACGAGACATATATGTAACGATTATCGTTGTAACGACATTTAAATGTATATATCATATTAAGATATATTATTATATCATAATATCATGATAATATAATAATTTAAAATCTCATTTGATATTATAAACTTTGGGTTAACAACATTTAACAAGATCGTTAACCTAAAGGTCTCAAAACAACACTTACATGTAACGACTAACGATGACTTAACGACTCAGTTAAAATGTATATACATGTAGTGTTTTAATATGTATTCATACACTTTTGAAAGACTTCAAGATACTTATCAAAATACTTCTACTTAACAAAAATGCTTACAATTACATCCTCGTTCAGTTTCATCAACAATTCTACTCGTATGCACCGGTATTCGTACTCGTACAATACATCGCTTTTAGATGTATGTACTATTGGTATATACACTCCAATGATCAGCTCTTAGCAGCCCATGTGAGTCACCAAACACATGTGAGAACCATCATTTGGCAACTAGCATGAAATATCTCATAAAATTACAAAAATATGAGTAATCATTCATGACTTATTTACATGAAAACAAAATTACATATCCTTTATATCTAATCCATACACCAACGACCAAAAACACCTACAAACACTTTCATTCTTCAATTTTCTTCATCTAATTGATCTCTCTCAAGTTCTAACTTCAAGTTCTAAGTGTTCTTCATAAATTCTACAAGTTCTAGTTACATAAAATCAAGAATACTTTCAAGTTTTGTAACTCACTTCCAATCTTGTAAGGTGATCATCCAACCTCAAGAAATCTTTGTTTTTTACAGTAGGTTATTATTCTAATACAAGGTAATAATCATATTCAAACTTTGGTTCAATTTCTATAACTATAACAATCTTATTTCAAGTGATGATCTTACTTGAACTTGTTTTCGTGTCATGATTCTGCTTCAAGAACTTCGAGCCATCCAAGGATCCGTTGAAGCTAGATCCATTTTTCTCTTTTATAGTAGGTTTATCCAAGGAACTTAAGGCAGTAATGATGTTCATAACATCATTCGATTCATACATAAAAAGCTATCATATTCGAAGTGGTAAACTAGTAATCACTAGAATATAGTTTAGTTAATTCTAAACTTGTTCGCAAATAAAGTTAATCCTTCTAACTACACTTTTAAAATCAACTATATACATGATCTATATCTATATGATATTCTAACTTAATGATTTAAAACCCAGAAACACGATAAACACCATAAAACCGGATTTACGCCGTCGTAGATTTAACCGGGGGCTGTTTTCGTCTGGATAATTAAAAACTATGAAAAACTTTGATTTAAAAGCTATACTTCTGAGAAAATGATTTTTCTTATGAACATGAAACCATATCCAAAAATCATGGTTAAACTCAAAGTGAAAGTATGTTTTTCAAAACAGTCATCAAGATGTCGTTCTTTCTACGGAAATGACTACCTCTTTCAAAAATAACTTGTAACTTGTATTTCAGACAATAAACCTATACCTTTTCTGTTTAGTTTCATAAATTCAAGTTCAATACAAAATCGTGGCCGCTTAAATCACTCAAAACGGATTAGAAACGAAGAAATGGCGAGCAAAACAAAATTGGTAAAAACTACTCATTTTAGCTACGTGAAAATTGGTAACAAATCTATTCCAACAATAACTTAATCAACTTGTATTGTATATTATGTAATCTTGAGATACCATAGACACGTATACAATGTTTCGACCTATCATGTCGACACATCTATATATATTTCGGAACAACCATAGACACTCTATATGTGAATGTTGGAGTTAGCTATACAGGGTTGAGGTTGATTCCAAAATATATATAGTTTGAGTTGTGATCAATACTGAGACATGTATACACTGGGTCGTGGATTGATTCAAGATATATATCGATTTATTTCTGTACATCTAACTATGGACAACTAGTTATAGGTTACTAACGAGGACAGCTGACTTAATAAACTTAAAACATCAAAATGTATTAAAAGTGTTGTAAATATATTTTGAATATACTTTGATATATATGTACATATTTGTTATAGGTTCGTGAATCGACCAGTGGCCAAGTCTTACTTCCCGACGAAGTAAAAAAATCTGTGAAAGTGAGTTATAGTCCCACTTTTAAAATCTAATATTTTTGGGATGAGAATACATGCAGGTTTTATAAATGATTTACAAAATAGACACAAGTACGTGAAACTACATTCTATGGTTGAATTATCGAAATCGAATATGCCCCTTTTTATTAAGTCTGGCAATCTAAGAATTAGGGAACAGACACCCTAGTTGACGCGAATCCTAAAGATAGATCTACTGGGCCTAACAAACCCCATCCAAAGTACCGGATGGTTTAGTACTTCGAAATTTATATCATATTCGAAGGGTGTCCCGGAATGATGGGGATATTCTTGAATATGCATCTTGTTAATGTCGGTTACCAGGTGTTCACCATATGAATGATTTTTATCTCTATGTATGGGATGTGTATTGAAATATGAAATCTTGTGGTCTATTATTATGATTTGATAATATATAGGTTAAACCTATAACTCACCAACATTTTTGTTGACGTTTTAAGCATGTTTATTCTCAGGTGATTATTAAGAGCTTCCGCTGTCGCATACTTAAATAAGAACGAGATTTGGAGTCCATGCTTGTATGATATTGTGTAAAAACTGCATTCAAGAAACTTATTTCGTTGTAACATATTTGTATTGTAAACCATTATGTAATGGTCGCGTGTAAATAGGATATTTTAGATTATCATTATTTGATAATCTACGTAAAGCTTTTTAAACCTTTATTGATGAAATAAAGGTTATGGTTTGTTTTAAAATGAATGCAGTCTTTGAAAAACGTCTCATATAGAGGTCAAAACCTCGCAACGAAATCAATTAATATGGAACATTTTTAATCAATAAGAACGGGACATTTCAGTTGGTATCCGAGCGTTGGTCTTAGAGAACCAGAATTTTGCATTAGTGTGTCTTATCGAGTTTGTTAGGATGTATTAGTGAGTCTGGACTTCGACCGTGTTTACTTGAAAAATGATTGCTTAACAAATTTTGTTGGAAACTATATATTTTTAACATGTGAATATTATGTGATATATTAATCTCTTAACGTGTTTGATATTATGTGATAGATGTCTACCTCTAGAACAAGTCCCATTGACTCACCTAATAATAATGAAGAGTCAAATGTAAATTGGAATAATTCGTGGACTGATTCACAAGTTCCCGAATAGGAACTGGAAGAAGAGTCGGAACCGGAAGAAGAGTCGGAACCGGAAGAAGAATCGGAACCGGAAGAAGAATCGGAACCGGAAGAAGAAATAGAACCAGTGTGGGAAATAATAAAACGGTTAAGTAGAAGAAAATCCTCAACCAACCGATCAAAGTTAATTATGGTCAATGGTGTTTCCGCCAAGGAAGGAAAGTATTGGGAGGATTACCAATTCTCCGATGAATCGGATCCCGACAAGGAATCCGTTGATGTTATAGAAATTACCCCAACACAATTTAATAAGGTAAAAGAGAACAATAAGGGAAAGGGCATAAAAATAGAGAAATTTGATTCCAAACCCGATGAACTTTTTATATATCGTCAACACCCGTATTTCTTAAGTTGTGACAATAACCCAGGAACCTCTAAACCACCAGGTTTTTCTAAACCAATGTGGAAAACGACGGCTCGTATTAGGGGAACATCATATATCCCTAGAAACTTGTCAAAACGAACCAAAACCGAAGAAGAAGAAACGAGCGAGTCGAAATAAGATAGTTGTATTCGTGTGGTGTAATATATAAAATATAGTGTGCTTATGCTTTATGATATATGTAAAAATTGCTTGTATTAATAAGTATTTTTTTTTATGAATCTAACTCTTGTCTATTTTACAGTATAAAAACACAAAATGGATAGACAACCCAATATTTTAAGAGACCTACCCGGAGACATGATTGATGAAATCTTGTCTAGAGTCGGTAAGAATTCCTCGGCACAACTATTTAAGGCGAGATCAGTTTGTAAGACATTCGAAGAACATTCCAAGAATTCCTTGGTTTATAAAAGGCTTTCGTTCGAAAGATGGGGGATATCACATTGGGAAATCCATAAGTTACGATGTGTTTACTTTGACGCATATATTGCGGGGAACCCAAATGCTATTTTACGCAAAGGGTTAAGAAATTATTTTGACTCAATATATCCGAATATAGGACTTCGTGATTTAGAAAAAGCGGCTAACATGCAACATAAAGAAGCATGTTATGCTTACGGCTTAGTAATGTTCACTTCTCACCAAAGTGAGAACAAGAACATCGGGCTACAACTATTAAACAAAACGTTCCCACAAGTGACGGAGTCGGTAATTGGGGTAAGAAATGAGGTTTTTAGATTGTTACGGGACTGTTGGACATTACGTAACCTTCATCCTTTTGACGACGTTACAACACATTGTCTTACTATCAGTCACAACGGTTATGTTCCACAAAACCAAGGATGGGAATTGGTATTAGTAAAACCAGAATGCATGACTTGTTTCTGGACGTATGAATTACGTGTCTTTATTTCCTTTGCTGAACGACTTGTGTACTAGCTAGAATTATCTTCACAACCATCTTGTATTAAATTTATTGTGTGCTATATTTCATGCTATATGTAAAATAAGCGGTATTGTAAGTTTGTAAAATATTGTGTAAAAGTTTGAACGCAAAATATTATTATAATCAGTTTTTCATATAGAATTGTAGTAGTTGAATTGTATATTAGCTACTAAGTATGAACTTAACGGGTAGGTACTACCCGAATTTAAACTTATAAAATGCTAATATGAAGAAAAAGCTATTATAAATGAGTTCATATTATGCTACGAGATACTATTGACTACTCTTAATATTCTGTATGATTAACTTGTTTCATTTGACTATTTTGAAGGAAATGGCACCAACTACTCGACACACCTTGAATATGAGCGAAGAGGAATTTCGTGCCTTTCTTGCTTCAAACATAGCCGCAGTACATGCTGCGCTACCTACCAACAATAACCTTGGATCTAGCAGTACAGGAAATCGTGTAGGATGCACCTACAAAGAATTCACTGCCTGCAAACCTTTGGAATTTGATGGAACCGAAGGACCGATCGGATTGAAACGGTGGATTGAGAAGGTCGAATCGGTGTTTGCCATAAGTAAGTGTACTGAAGAGGACAAAGTGAAGTACGCTACGCATACCTTCAAATGTACTGCGTTAACATGGTGGAATACCTATCTAGAGAAAGTGGGACAAGATGATGCTTACGCACTACCGTGGTCAGCATTCAAGCACTTGATGAACGAGAACTACCGTCCCAGAACCGAGGTCAATAAGCTCAAGACAGAACTTAGAGGGTTACGAACCCAAGGATTTGATATTACCACGTATGAAAGACGATTCACAGAATTGTGCCTATTGTGTCCGGGAGCGTTCGAAGATGAGGAAGAGAAGATCGACGCGTTTGTGAAAGGATTACCGGAAATAATCCAAGAAGATATAAGTTCACACGAGCCCGCTTCCATACAACAGGCATGTAGAATGGCTCACAAACTAGTGAACCAGATTGAGGAAAGAATTAAAGAACAGCCGGCTGAAGAGGCCAATGTGAAGCAAGTCAAAAGAAAGTGGGAGGAAAACGGTGATAAGAATCACCAATACAACAACAACAGCAATTACAACAATAATCGCAACAACTATCCCAACAATCGCAACATCAATCGCAACTACAACAAACGGCCCAACAACAACAACAACAACAACAACTACTACTACAACAATCATCCCAACAACAATAACAACCGCAATAACAACAATAATCAGAAGCAGCTATGCCAAAGTTGTGAAAAGTATCACTCGGGGTTCTGCACCAAATTTTTCAACAAGTGTAAAAGAAATGGTCATAGCGTGGCGAAGTGTGAGGTCTACGGACCAGGGGTTAACAGAACGAAAGGAACAAATGGTGTCGGAACGAGTAATGGTAGAGCAAGTAGTGTCGGAGCAAGTTATGCCAATGTAGTTTGTTATAAATGTGGAAAACTGGGCCACATTATTAGAAATTGCCCGAACCAGGAGAACACGAATGGACAAGGCCGCGGAAGAGTTTTCAATATTAATGCAGCAGAGGCACAGGAAGACCCGGAGCTTGTTACGGGTACGTTTCTTATTGACAATAAATCTGCTTACGTTTTATTTGATTCGGGTACGGATAGAAGCTATATGAGTAGAGATTTTTGTGCTAAATTAAGTTGTCCATTGACGCCTTTGAATAGTAAATTTTTACTCGAATTAGCAAGCGGTAAATTAATTTCAGCAGATTATATATGCCGGAATCGAGAAATTAAACTGGGTAGCGAAATATTTAAGATTGATTTGATACCTGTAGAGTTAGGGAGTTTTGATGTAATAGTTGGCATGGACTGGCTGAAGAAGGTGAAAACAGAGATCGTATGTTATAAAAATACAATTTGCATTGTACGAGAAGAAGGAGAACCCTTAATGGTGTACGGAGAAAAGGGCAACACGAAGCTACATCTTATTAGTAATTTGAAGGCACAAAAACTAATAAGAAAAGGTTGCTATGCTGTTCTAGCACATGTCGAGAAAGTACGAACTGAAGAAAAGAGCATCAATGATGTTTTTGTGGCAAAAGAATTTCCCGATGTATTTCCGAAAGAATTACCGGGACTACCTCCACATCGATCTGTTGAATTTCAAATAGATCTTGTACCAGGAGCTGCACCAATAGCTCGTGCTCCTTACAGACTCGCACCCAGCGAGATGAAAGAACTGCAAAGCCAACTGCAAGAACTATTAGAACGTGGTTTCATTCGACCAAGCACATCACCATGGGGAGCTCCTGTTTTGTTTGTCCAGAAGAAAGATGGTACATTTAGGTTGTGTATTGACTACAGAGAGTTGAACAAACTTACCATCAAAAACCGTTATCCACTGCTGAGAATTGACGACTTATTTGATCAACTACAAGGCTCGTCGGTTTATTCGAAGATCGATTTACGTTCTGGATATCATCAAATGCGAGTAAAGGAGGATGATATTCCAAAAACTGCTTTTAGGACGCGTTATGGTCATTACGAGTTTATGGTTATGCCGTTTGGATTGACTAACGCACCAGCTGTGTTCATGGACCTTATGAACCGAGTGTGTGGGCCATATCTTGACAAGTTTGTCATTGTTTTCATCGATGACATACTTATTT
Organism: Rutidosis leptorrhynchoides; assembly: GCF_046630445.1. Lineage (NCBI taxonomy): Eukaryota > Viridiplantae > Streptophyta > Magnoliopsida > Asterales > Asteraceae > Rutidosis > Rutidosis leptorrhynchoides. The sequence goes on from NC_092338.1 coordinate 293,149,427, forward strand.
ACTCAAAGAATGATCAAGAGCACGAAGAACATTTGAGAAAAGTGCTAGAAGTATTGAGGAAAGAAAAACTGTACGCTAAGTTTTCAAAGTGTGCATTTTGGTTGGAAGAAGTTCAATTCCTCGGTCACATAGTGAACAAAGAAGGTATCCAGGTGGACCCGGCAAAGATCGAAACCGTTGAAAAGTGGGAAACCCCAAAAACTCCGAAGCATATACGTCAATTTTTAGGATTGGCTGGTTACTACAGAAGATTCATCCAAGATTTCTCCAAAATAGCAAAACCCTTGAAGGCGTTGAAGGCATTTCAGTTATTGAAGAAAAAGCTAACTACGGAACCTATATTGTCATTGCCTGAAGGGAATGATGATTTTGTGATATATTGTGACGCCTCAAAGCAAGGTCTCGGTTGTGTATTAATGCCATGAACGAAGGTAATTGCTTATGCGTCTAGATAATTGAAGATTCACGAGCAAAATTATAGACGCATGATTTGGAATTAGGCGCGGTTGTTTTTGCATTAAAGACTTGGAGGCACTACTTATATGGGGTCAAAAGTATTATATATACCGACCACAAAAGTATTCAACACATATTTAATCAGAAACAACTGAACATGAGGCAGCGTAGGTGGATTGAATTGTTGAATGATTACGACTTTGAGATTCGTTACTACCAGGGAAAGGCAAATGTGATAGCCGACGCCTTGAGTAGAAAGGACAGAGAATCCATTCGAGTAAAATCTATGAATATAATGATTCACAATAACCTTACTACTCAAATAAAGGAGGCGCAACAAGGAGTTTTAAAAGAGGGAAATTTAAAGAATGAAATACCCAAAGGATCGGAGAAGTATCTTAATATTCGGGAAGATGGAACCCGGTATAGGGCTGAAAGGATTTGGGTACTAAAATTTGGAGATATGAGAGAAATGGTACTTAGAGAAGCTCATAAAACCAGATACTCAATACATCCTGGAACGGGGAAGATGTACAAGGATCTCAAGAAACATTTTTGGTGGCCAGGTATGAAAGCTGATGTTGCTAAATACGTAGGGGAATGTTTGACGTGTTCTAAGGTCAAAGCGGAGCATCAGAAACCATCAGGTCTACTTCAATAACCAGAAATCCCGGAATGGAAATGGGAAAACATTACCATGGATTTCATCACTAAATTGCCAAGGACTGCAAGTGGTTTTGATACTATTTGGGTAATAGTTGATCGTCTCACCAAATCAGCACACTTCCTGCCAATAAGAGAAGATGATAAGATGGAGAAGTTAGCACGACTGTATTTGAAGGAAGTCGTCTCCAGACATTGAATACCAATCTCTATTATCTCTGATAGGGATGGCAGATTTATTTCAAGATTCTGGCAGACATTACAGCAAGTATTAGGAACTCGTCTAGACATGAGTACTGCCTATCATCCACAAACTGATGGGCAGAGTGAAAGGACGATACAAACGCCTGAATACATGCTACGAGCATGTGTTATTGATTTCGGAAACAGTTGGGATCGACATCTACTGTTAGCAGAATTTTCCTACAACAATAGCTACCATTCAAGCATTGAGATGGCTCCGTTTGAAGCACTTTATGGTAGGAAGTGCAGGTCTCCGATTTGTTGGAGTGAAGTGGGGGATAGACAGATTACGGGTCCGGAGATAATACAAGAAACTACTGAGAAGATCATCCAAATTCAACAACGGTTGAAAACCGCCCAAAGTTGACAAAAGAGCTACGCCGACATTAAAAGAAAAGATATAGAATTTGAAATTGGAGAGATGGTCATGCTTAAAGTTGCACCTTGGAAAGGTGTTGTTCAATTTGGTAAACGAGGGAAATTAAATCCAATGTATATTGGACCATTCAAGATTATTGATCGTGTCGGACCAGTAGCTTACCGACTTGAGTTACCTCAACAACTCGTGACTGTACATAACACTTTCCACGTCTCGAATTTGAAGAAATGTTTTGCTAAAGAAGATCTCACTATTCCGTTGGACGAAATCCAAATCAATGAAAAACTTCAATTCATTGAAGAACCCGTTGAAATAATGGATCGTGAGGTTAAGAGACTTAAACAAAACAAGATACCGATTGTTAAGGTTTGATGGAATGTTCGTAGAGGACCCGAGTTCACCTGGGAACGATAAGATCAGATGAAGAAGAAGTACCCGCACTTATTTCCAGAAGATGAGCCAACACCTCCAATCGCTTAAAATTTTGGGACGAAATTTATTTAACGGGTAGGTACTGTAGTGACCCGAACCTTTCTATGATTATATGTTTAATGAAAACTATATTTACATGATTAAATGTTTCCAACATGTTAAGCAATCAAACTTGTTAAGACTTGGTTAATTGAAACGGAAATTTTGTAAACGTCTGATTACCCAGTTTGACCAATGATTCACGAACGCTATAAGTTGTATATGACATGATGATACATAAATGAATAAATATATATGTTTAACATGATATAATGATCATAAAGTATCTCATTAAAGATAGTAACAATAAGTTATATATACTTAAAAAGGAGACTATTGACGTATGAAACTCGAAATGATACATATAACGATTATCGTTATAACCACATCTTACTAAATATATATGAAGCATATTAATACATTGTTATATTATATATAACATGATAATATTATAATTAAATATATCATTAAGTGTATTAACAATGAACTACATAAGTAAAAACAAGACTACTAACTTAAGGATTTCGAAACGAGACATATATGTAACGATTATCGTTGTAACGACATTTAAATGTATATATCATATTAAGATATATTATTATATCATAATATCATGATAATATAATAATTTAAAATCTCATTTGATATTATAAACTTTGGGTTAACAACATTTAACAAGATCGTTAACCTAAAGGTCTCAAAACAACACTTACATGTAACGACTAACGATGACTTAACGACTCAATTAAAATGTATATACATGTAGTGTTTTAATATGTATTCATACACTTTTGAAAGACTTCAAGACACTTATCAAAATACTTTTACTTAACAAAAATGCTTACAATTACATCCTCGTTCAGTTTCATCAACAATTCTACTCGTATGCACCCGTATTCGTACTCGTACAATACACCGCTTTTAGATGTATGTACTTTTGGTATATACACTCCAATGATCAGCTCTTAGCAGCCCATGTGAGTCACCTAACACATGTGGGAACCATCATTTGGCAACTAGCATGAAATATCTCATAAAATTACAAAAATATGAGTAATCATTCATGACTTATTTACATGAAAACAAAATTACATATCCTTTATATCTAATCCATACACCAACGACCAAAAACACCTACAAACACTTTCATTCTTCAATTTTCTTCATCTAATTGATTTCTCTCAAGTTCTAACTTCAAGTTCTAAGTGTTCTTCATAAATTCTACAAGTTCTAGTTACATAAAATCAAGAATACTTTCAAGTTTGCTAGCTCACTTCCAATCTTGTAAGGTGATCATCTAACCTCAAGAAATCTTTGTTTCTTACAGTAGGTTATCATTCTAATACAAGGTAATAATCATATTCAAACTTTGGTTCAATTTTTAAAACTATAACAATCTTATTTCAAGTGATGATATTACTTGAACTTGTTTTCGTGTCATGATTCTGCTTCAAGAACTTCGAGCCATCCAAGGATCCATTGAAGATAGATCCATTTTCCTATTTTCTAGTAGGTTTATTCAAGGAACTTAAGGTAGTAATGATGTTCATAACATCATTCGATTCATACATAAAAAGCTATCATATTCGAAGTGGTAAAGTAGTAATCACTAGAACATAGTTTAGTTAATTCTAAACGTGTTCGCAAATAAAGTTAATCCTTCTAACTACACTTTTAAAATCAACTATATACATGATCTATATCTATATGATATGCTAACTTAATGATTTAAAACCCAGAAACACGATAAATACCATAAAACCGAATTTACGCCGTCGTAGTTACAACCGGGGGCTGTTTTGGTTTGGATAATTAAAAACTATGAAAAACTTTGATTTAAAAGCTATACTTCTGGGAAAATGATTTTTCTTATGAACATGAAACCATATCCAAAAATCATGGTTAAACTCAAAGTGAAAGTATGTTTTTCAAAACTGTCATCAAGATGTCGTTCTTTCGACGGAAATGACTACCTCTTTCAAAAACGACTTGTAACTTGTATTTCTGACTATAAACCTATACCTTTTCTGTCTAGTTTCATAAATTCAAGTTCAATACAAAACCGTGGCCGCTTAAATCACTCAAAACGGATTAGAAACGAAGAAATGGCGAGCAAAACAAAATTGGTAAAAACTACTCATTTTAGCTACGTGAAAATTGGTAACAAATCTATTCCAACCATAACTTAATCAACTTGTATTGTATATTATGTAATCTTGAGATACCATAGACACGTATACAATGTTTCGACCTATCATGTCGACACATCTATATATATTTCGGAACAACCATAGACACTCTATATGTGAATGTTGGAGTTAGCTATACAGGTTTGAGGTTGATTCTAAAATATATATAGTTTGAGTTATGATCAATACTGATATATGTATACACTGGGTCATGGATTGATTCAAGATAATATATATATCGATTTATTTCTGTACATCTAACTGTGGACAACTAGTTGTAGGTTACTAACGAGGACAGCTGACTTAATAAACTTAAAACATCAAAATGTATTAAAATTGTTGTAAATATATTTTGAACATACTTTGATATATATGTACATATTTGTTATAGGTTCGTGAATCGACCAGTGGCCAAGTCTTACTTCCCGACGAAGTAAAAAAATCTGTGAAAGTGAGTTATAGTCCCACTTTTAAAATCTAATATTTTTGGGATGAGAATACATGCAGGTTTTATAAATGATTTACAAAATAGACACAAGTACGTGAAACTACATTCTATGGTTGAATTATCGAAATTGAATATGCCCCTTTTTATTAAGTCTGGTAATCTAAGAATTAGGGAATAGACACCCTAGTTGACGCGAATCCTAAAGATAGATCTATTGGGCCTAACAAATCCCATCCAAAGTACCGGATGCTTTAGTACTTCGAAATTTATATCATATCCGAAGGGTGTCCCGGAATGATGGGGATATTCTTAAATATGCATCTTGTTAATGTCGGTTACCAGGTGTTCACCATATGAATGATTTTTATCTCTATGTATGGGATGTGTATTGAAATATGAAATCTTGTGGTCTATTATTATGATTTGATAATATATAGGTTAAACCTATAACTCACCAACATTTTTGTTGACGTTTTAAGCATGTTTATTCTCAGGTGATTATTAAGAGCTTCCGCTATCGCATACTTAAATAAGAACGAGATTTGGAGTCCATGCTTGTATGATATTGTGTAAAAACTGCATTCAAGAAACTTATTTCGTTGTAACATATTTGTATTGTGAACCATTATGTAATGGTCGCGTATAAACAGGATATTTTAGATTATCATTATTTGATAATCTACATAAAGCTTTTTAAACCTTTATTAATGAAATAAAGGTTATGGTTTGTTTTAAAATGAATGCAGTCTTTGAAAAACGTCTCATATAGAGGTCAAAACCTCGCAACGAAATCAATTAATATGGAACGTTTTTAATCAATAAGAACGGGACATTTCAGTTTGAGCGTGTGGTGGGTGTTATTATTCAGTATTTTTGGTGTTAGTGATGAGATTAATAATAATTTAGAATATATGTATAAAGTGGGGGTTCGATTTGTATTTTAATAAAAGTAAAGGGGTTAAGTTTGTGGGGTTCGATTTGTATTTTAATAAAAGTAAAGGGGTTAAGTTTGTGAAAATTGAAAAAATGAATAGCATAAAGTGGGGGTTCGATTTGTATTTTAATAAAAGTAAAGGGGTTAAGTTATAAATTGGGGGTTCGATTTGTATTTTAATAAAAGTAAAGGGGTTAAGTTTGTGAGGTTCGATTTGAATTTTAATAAAAGTAAAGGGGTTAAGTTTGTGAAAATTGAAAAAGCGAATAGTATAAAGTGGGGGTTCGATTTGTATTTTAATAAAAGTAAAGGGATTAAGTTTGTGTAAATTGAAAAAACGAATAGTACTATTCATAAGATATTGTCTGATAGTTATATTGTTAATTTAATATTATATACAAGTAAAAAACTTAATTTTCACATTATTTTACATATAACTTGTACATATATTTTTACAAATAATAAAATTATTTGGGTTTTCTAATAAAAAAGTTGTATATATTATTACCCGCGGGTTACCCGCGGGTTACCCGCGGGTCACGGGCATGGGCAAAACATTTTTAACCGCGGGCGGGTAACGGGTCTCAACGTGCAAAAAAGAAACCCGACGGGCGGGTCGCGGGTATATAGAACCCGTGCCCATTACCCGCGGGCGCCATCCCTAGACCCAACCCGTTATCCAACCGAATACTCAAAAAAAAATTTACTTTTTTTTTACAAGACAGAAGGGTGCGCGGGGCGCTACACTGCTTGTGCGCGGCGCGCACAAGCCTGGTCAGCTTCTGTCCGAAATTTCCATTTTTCGTTTAAAGATCTCCCACTTCCCGACACTTTTAGACGAAATGGTTTTAACAACACATAATATTAGATAAAACTAACACGTTCCAATAATAAAACGAGCTTTATGACACCGGGACCACATCGGCCGTTTCACGACTTTCGTACAAAATACAAGTTTCCAACCACGTGAGTTATAACACAAAATAAAGACCGAGCATGGATTGGGGATACGCTACCCAATCCTAATCAAATCCAAAGGCACGTCATCTATGCAACTACGCAAGTCCACTAGTCCTCATGCTTACCCGAGCCACCGCCTCCACGCAAATCTATAAAAATGTAAACAACGAGAGGGTAAGCTAATGCTTAGTGAGTGAGAATATACTACATACATATATATATGCATAAAATGGACACGCCACATGAATAATCAAATAGCACATATCGGAGCATCCAAGCATAAAGGCAAGCTAATCTAAGCATACCGTACAATCTCTATATAACAAGCTAACAATAACAACAATGTAAGATCACCAACAACGATATGAACAACGCCATCAAGCTACACCCGGAGGGCTAGCTACATCACAACAATACAACAATACAACAAAGCGTAAAACCGCCCAAGGTTAACCCCTTAACCCAATAACAAATGAAGATTGGCCGAACTATACGAGCCTTAGTAAATCCGCATCCACACGAGAATACTATCTTCAATAACCCAACAACATCGAGGTTGGCCGAACTACACGAGCCTCAGTAAATCCGCATCCACACGAGATCACTACCTCAATAAGATGACCGAAACTACACGCGTCATCGTAAATCCGCATCCACACGTGATTCACTTCCCAAATCAAAACCCACGGTCCCGGGATTTATTAAAAATCCACATCTTCCGGGTTATCCAATTCACAACTCAATATCAACCCTTCGCCATTAGGGTTATATAATCCACATCACAAGCACATGTGATAACGTACACACAACGTGTGCACCTCGCCAATGGTGGTCAACCAAAATGCACAACCGTGCCAATTGGACCTATTACACAAGTCCATCAAATCCACCTATATGTGAAGTGAGCTCTATAACCGAGAACCCCTTCACCCGACCCACACCCATCCTACACATACATATGCACATAGGATATTAACACTCACCTTGTCGTCTTGAAGAGTGCTACCGAATAATCCGTAACTCGCCAATGGAAAGTACCTATTCCATTATCACAATACAAACAACAAACTTAGAGTGGATTTACAAACCAACTCAAATCGACACTTAGTGCAATTTCGATCCATCGCACTTTCAAGCACAAACCGCGCCCAAACTAACCAAAAATAACTAACACTAATGACAATGGTCCTAATATGCCAATTTAACCCAATCATAAGTGTTAAACACTTATCATTCTCAAAATCACCCATAAACCCTAATTTTGACTCATTTCAAAATTAGTCCTTCAAATACACTAAAAGAGGTTCCAACACTTCCATAATCACCAAACCTAATGATTAGACCTAATTTCAAGTCCTAAATCATGGCCAAGTTGGTTTTCAATCCAAAACCCTCCAACAACAACAATAAACCCGATTACTAGCGACACTAAACTCACTTCATGAGTTTAAATGGGTTTCACAACAATTTAAGTTCAAACCCTAACTTGAATATCAAAATTAAACAATGAAATTCAGAGTTAGAACTTACCACAACAACCAAAAACATAGCTAGAAATGAGGTGAACAACTTTAACACTCGAGCTTTTGATCAATTCGAGCTTCTTCTTCTCCAAAACCCCAATTCTCTCTCTAGAACTCTCTCTCTAAGATAGTTGAGAGTGTTTGTGGATGTGAAAGTGATCCAAAGTTGGATCCAAACCAGCTGATATGGCTTCAGATCCGTCCTTAAGTGAAAAGACCAAAAAGCCCCTCATTTAACTCTAATTGGAAAAAGACAGAAAACTGTCGCCAGGCAGTGTGTGCGACGCGCACCCTCCACCGTGCGCGGCGCGCACGAGGCTCAAAACAGTCTGTCAGTTTATAATTTATACCAAGCTTCACTCGCTATACGTACATCATTTTAACTCTATGTACCACAAATATTAGGGTCTTACGACTCTCCCCCACTTAGAATCGATCACGTCCTCGTGATCCTCGTCACTTAACCAACCGGACCCACACTCCATGGTCCTCAAATATGCGTTCCAATACGACTTCCGCCACATTTATCGTTAATCCAAAGATTATCCCATTTACCAAATACACATTTACACGCATTAGGGGAATGCAATGCACACAACATCCGAAGTCTACTATAATCGCATAGCATACATGGAATCATCACGCGTTCTTCCAACTCCTCTAGGCAATTCTTCCCAATGAATCGCCTTCAACACTAAATCATCATCCGCGATTTATCAAATCCACGAATCCGGGCACTAAAACTTGCTCAATCCCTCACATCGGGAAAAACTCAACCAATCTCTTATCAAGATATCAATCCCTTAGCGTACCCTTACCGAGTACAATGCTAAAAGCAACCAAGTCTCAACCTAAGGTCAACAACCCGAACGATAAAGACCTCAACAAAACGAATCCTTACGGATAACACTTATCACTAAACATCCCTTGTAGTGCGCAATAAGACCAATACGCAACTATCGTAACATCATAAACAAACGGCTAAAACCGATAGCGCCGAAAACGACTATGGCAACGCAAATCCCAAGGTGTACAAAATCAACTATTTTCACACCCGTAACAACATGTGAGCGAAACACGGCTATCACATCACTAATCACACAACATGGTCCTCACGACCCATCATTGGTGTATAAAACAACCAATAGTTCCCAACACTAACCACATGAAGGCTGGCCGAAACTACACGTGCCTTAGTGAATCCGCACCACACGTGACTCACCACCTCCACCGCAACAACAATCGGGATTGGCCAAACTACACGCGCCCTAGTGAATTCGAACTACATGAGAGTCACTATCAAAATAGAATAACCGCATCCACACGTGTCATTGTGATTCTGAACTACACACGACTCACTTCCTAAACTCAACACAGGAATGGTACTCCCATTCCCTACCGGTACTCGCATTTCCCGATAACGTTATACCATACGGATATAACAGTTCTTCCAAGGTGAAGTTAGCGGACCACGTCAACGGCCATAACCCACCAATCACACACGCTCTTTTGGCCTCATACAACGAGTAGTGTAACATCGCGCACTGCTACACCATAGTGAATCCTAACGGAATACACTAACCATCAACACACGCTCTTTTGGCCTCGATCACAACGAGTAGTATAACATCGCGCCCTGCTACACCATAGTGAATCCTAATAGAATACACTAACCATCAACACACGCTCTTTTGGCCTCGATCACAACGAGTAGTGTAACATCGCGCCCTGCTACACCATAGTGAATCCTAACGAAATACACTAACCATCCACCCCAAACAACAAGTATATACTCATACTTAGGAACATTCCACTCACTTGAAAATCCTTGCACACGCATCACACGTACATGTATACAACGCTACCACAATCGAGCAAAAACCACCTATATCGCACCTAGGCACAAAAAAATAATTCTCTAGAAGAGAATCTGACACGCACATCCCTTAACCGAGGGATCTCACCTTGCTCGTCAAACACATCCATTATCTCTAAATGAGATTCACCACATTACCACGTCGGTGATAATTTAAATCCAAAACCATAAGTACAATTTATTCCAAATCGTACTTTTACCACAATCGAACAACGTAGGTCTCAACGCTAGCTCCGAATCCATACGAGCATCGTCCAATATCAATACACTAGAGCATCTTCGTGCGAGAGTTCCAACTCCCCCACTTAGAACTCCGTTCCATAACCACATCACATTACCTTGCTCCAACCTTGAGCACACGAAGGATTTTAACCTATCCTTAAACACTTCAAATGACGAGTTCACCACAAATTACACAAAATTTAATCTTGCAATCTTCCGATTGCTCTAGCTTGTCAAATTTCCACCTAGTCACTCATGTACCTAAGGGTTTCTCTCTGGTACCCTAAGTACAATGTAACCGCAACACCATCGAAGTCGAATACCACGCTAGTAGGTATGAAAGAGGCACCTAACATCGCGTCACGTAGACTCCATTACTAACACACATCGAGATCAAACACTCGATCTTTAGGGTTTTATCTACCCGTCGAACCTCATGGTTCATCAACTTCAACACGAAAGCAAACACGCGCTTAATGACCGAACACCAAAGCCCATACCCATGGCCTGGTAGAAACATTTCCCAACACTAAGGAATGCTTGGTCGCACCAAGTCTTACGCCCTTCCTCCGTCAATCCATACACCACCATAGGGTAATTCCATTAGGAATGTCACCCATAACAATAACATGCACAACACCACGTATTTATAAAACCCGAACTCATCGGAACATAATAAATAATCAAAGGACATATTTATTAATACGAAAAGTACCTTAACATCTTCTCGCCACACCCGTCCCCGCTAACTCGGAACACTCCGACTTACGATGTCCTTCTTCTTGGCAATTGAAGCACACCATGCCATCACCCTTTGGCGCCGAACATTCCCAAGACTTGTGACCCCTCACGCCACAATTGTAACACCTAGATGCACTAGAATCTGATATACTCGTCTGTATACCACCCTTGCTCACACTTGCACCTTTAGTTCTCTTACTTGGAGCACCATACGAAACAACCCTTCTCTTACTTGAAGGTTCACTAACCACCGATCGCGAATACGGTTCAAAACCCCTAGCCACGGCGAATAATTTTGCAAACTATTTCGCCTGACCTCTGCTAATTTTGTCCTGCAAGTCATCATTCAAAGTTCGATAGAAATCTTCCATCAACATACGATCGTTCCCAATATACTCCGGGCAAAAACGAGCCTTCGCCATAAAGGTCGTCTTGAGAGTATTCAAGTCCATAGATCCTTGTCGCAAATTTTGCAACTCATCACGCAATTCCGCCAAATCAGCTTGCGTCCGGAACTCCTCGAAGAAATCCTTCTTAAAATCGTCCCACGATAACCCCATAAAAGTTTCACACCAACGATATCAATTTTACCATCCAACCAATCCTTCGCCCTACCCCGCAACAAACTAGTAGCGAGTCTTGTCCTCTTCTCGGGAGGACATGCAATAGTGCGAAAACACCCTTCGACATTCAAGATCCATATTCTACTTATCAAAGGATCCGGTTTCCCGTCATACATCGGAGGTTTAGTCCTCATGAAGCTCTTATAACAACGCTCCATTTCACCACTATTTCGAAATTTAGAATACTTCATGTCCATTTCTTCTCGTAACGCACTCATTTGCTCCGCCACGGTGGCCGCAACTCTAGTGTTAGACTCATCGTTGCTCGCCTCGATCCCGTTTCTCATCGTCATTCTAAAGAATGCAAAAACGGTTAGTCCACGAACGTATAAAACTACACGCACAACACCACCCCATCTTGCTCAACACTCATCGTACATCACTTATTAGACACGATTTGCACCCGTAATAAGGTTTGCAAGTCCTTAGTATGCGCACACGCCGTATCAACTTGTTAGTACAACGACCGCCTCACTCGATGATGTAATCAACATAAACAAAAATCCTACGCAATAAAACACACGCAAGAAGTAATATCATAAGGCACTAACCAAGTCCCCGTCTGACCCGTTCACCTACAAGTCCCGCAACAAATAAGCACAAACAAAAGTCTAAGTCTAGGCACCTATCTCAAGTCGCCTAAAACCCTTAGACCATGCTCTGATACCACTTGTAATGACCCAACCCGTTATCCAACCGAATACGCAAGAATTTTTTTTTTACAAGACAGAAGGGTGCGCGGCCCGCTCCACTATTTGTGCGCGGCGCGCACAAGCCTGGTCAGCTTATGTCCAAAATTTCCATTTTTTGTTTAAAGATCTCCCACTTCCCGACACTTTTAGACGAAACGGTTTTCACAACACATAATATTAGATAAAACTAACACATTCCAATAATAAAACGAGTTTTACGACACCGGGCCCCCATAGGCCGTTTTACGACTTTCGTATAAAATACAAGTTTCCGACCACGTGAGTTTTAACACAAAATAAAGACCGAGCATGGTGATTGGGGATACGCTACCCAATCCTAATCAAATCTAAATGCACATCTTCTATGCAACTACGCAAGTCCACTAGTCCCCATGCTTACCCGAGCCACCGCCTCCACGCAAATCTATAAAAATGTAAACAACGAGAGGGTAAGCTAATGCTTAGTGAGTGAGAATATACTACATACATATATATGCATAAAATGGACACACCATACGAATAATCAAATAGCACATACGGAAGCATCCAAGCATAAAGGCAAGCTAATCTAAGCATACCGTACAATCATTATATAACAAGCTAACAATAACAACAATGTAAAATCACCAACAACGATATGAACAACGCCATCAAGCTACACCCGGAGGGCTAGCTACATCACAACAATACAACAAAGCGTAAAACTGCCCAAGGTTAACCACTTAACCCAATACCAAATGAAGATTGGCCGAACTACACGAGCTTTAGTAAATCTGCATCCACATGAGACTACTATCTTCAATAACACAACAACATCGAGGTTGGCCGAACTACACGAGCCTTAGTAAATCCGCATCCACACGAGATCATTACCTCTATAAGATGACCAAAACTACACGCGTCGTCGTGAATCCGCATCCACACGTGATTCACTTTCCAAATCAAAACCCACGGTCCCGGGATTTATAAAAATCCACATCATCGGGGTTATCCAATTCACAACTCAATATCAACCCTTCGCCATTGGGGTTATATAATCCACATCATAAGCACATGTGATAACGTACACAGAAAGTGTGCACCTCGCCAAAGGTGGTTAACCAAAACGCACAACCGTGCCAATTGGACCTATTACACAAGTCCATCAAATCCACCTATATGTGAAGTGAGCTCTATAACCAAGAACCCCTTCACCCGACCCGTACCCATCCTACACATACATATGCACATAGGATATTAACACTCACATTGTCGTCTTGAAGAGTGCTGCCGAATAATTCGCTACTCGCCAATGGAAAGTACCTATTCCATTATCTCAATACAAACAACACACTTAGAGTGGATTTACAAACCAACTCAAATTGACACTTAGTGCAATTTCGACCCATTGCACTTCCAAACACAAACCGCGCCCAAACTAACCAAAAATCACTAACACTAGTGACAATGGTCCTAATATGCCAATTTAACCCAATCATAAGTGTTAAACACTTATCATTCTCAAAATCACCCATAAACCCTAATTTTGACTCATTTCAAAATTAGTCCTTCAAATACACTAAAATGGGTTCCAACACTTCCATAATCACCAAACGTAGTGATTAAACCCAATTCCAAGTCCTAAATCATGGCTAAGTCGGTTTCCAACCCAAAACCCTCCAACAACAACAATAAACTCGATTACTAGCAACACTAAAATCTCTTCATGAGTTTAAATGGGTTTGACAACAATTTAAGTTCAAACCCTAACTTGAATATCAAAATCAAATAATGAAATTCGAGTTAGAACTTACCACAAGAACCAAAATGTAGCTAGAAACGAGGTGAACAACTTTAACACTCGAGCTTTTGATCAATTCGAGCTTCTTCTTCTCCAAAACCCCAATTCTCTCTCTAGAGCTCTCTCTCTCTAAGATAGTTGAGAGTGTTTGTGGATGTGAAAGTGATCCAAAGTTCGATCCAAACCAGCTGATATGGCTTCAGATTCGTCCTTAAGGGAAAAGACCAAAAAGCCCCTCATTTAACTCTAATTAGAAAAAGACAGAAAACTGTCGCCAGGCAGTGTGCGCGGCGCGCACCCTCCACCCTGCACGCCGCGCACGAGGCTCAAAACTTTCTGTTAGTTTATAATTTATACCAAGCTTCACCCACTATACGTACATCATTTTAACACTATGTACCATAAATATTAGGGTCTTACATCTTGGTGCCGCTGCCGGGGAGCGCTTAGCTAAGTTGGGTAGTTGGTTTAAACTTTTAGTTGTTCGATCCTTTTGTAAGAATTTTATTCTTGCAAAAGTTACTTTTTATTTATATTTGCTTGTATTTGGAAAACATTTGTTTGTTTGTGGTGTAATTAAGCTAGATGGCAGAGTATGATACTTTGTGTGACTACTTGATGTCAAAAATCACGAATTATGATCAACAATTAATGGGATACTCAAGTCACATGAATATGATTAATGGTTATTTGAGCATGAATGATGACAATGGTTATTTGGGCAACAATGGTGATTATTTGGGTATGAATGATGGTTACATGGGTATGAACAACAATAATTATATGGATTTGGGTCAAGCTAATGGTGAGCTGGATAGTTATTGTGGTACTTATGATGGATGTTATCAAGACGGGGGTTATGATGATAATTACATGAATAATTTCGCCCCCATTGATCAACCTTGTAATAATGGTCCTATTTCCAATTTTGGCTTTATAAGTCAACCAATGGACTATTGTTATGAGGGGGATGACTCGACATTGGATTCTCCTCAATTTCAATTTCAAAATCAACAACAAGAGGAGATCGATCCGAATTTACTAGAGTTATTCTCAACCGTTGCGAGAACCAACCTTAACCGTATGGAGGCTTTAATTCCAGAGAGAATAGATTTAAGGGAAATGTTAGAAATTCAACAAGCTTCAATTCAAATCTTAGAGACAACCGTGAGTTTCATGCTCCCTTTGGTTGAAGATTTTGTATCCACTACCATTTCAGCACCCACCTCACCCGTAGTTTCTACTTCTCGGTCAAGAAATTGGGTCTTTTATGATGATGATGATGATGATGATGTAAGCTTTTATGCCAAGATCGAAGTAGGAAAGATTGCACAAGTACCCGAATCTTTGATAGCCAATGATGAAGATGAGGATGAAGATGATGAGAAGGATAATGATGAATGTGAGGATAGTGAAGACGATGAAGAGGATGACGATTGTGAGGATGATGAATTTGATGAAGATGATGAAAGTGATGAGGAAGATGACGAATTGATTGAAGCTTTATCAACGCCCAATGTTTTTAAAGTCTATGATAATCCACTCGGGGTTGGTGAAGATGTTTGTGATAAGGATAATGATGAAGATGAATATGATGGTAATGAGCTTGAAGAAGTTAGTGAGAGTGATGAGGAAGATGATGAAGTGATTGAAACTTTGCCAACACCCAACGTTTTTACAAGCCATGATAATCCACTTGGTGATGAAAAGTATGATAGTGATGATGATAGTGAAGATGATAATGATGAAGGAGATGAGGTTGAGAATATCATACCCGTAACTTTCAAAGTGTATAACAATCCTCTCGGGTATGGTATTGATGATTTTAAGGAGGTTTTTCAACCCGAGGTTGATGATTCGTGTTTGTGTGAGCCGATTAAGAAAGCGAACCTCATGTTCAAAACCGTGTTTAGAAGATAGTCAATTATTGACTCTTGGGTTGGTTCAATCTTCTTCATGCAAATGAAGAAGATTATTCTCTTCTTATATACCACCCGAGGGGTTAATGATTAGCTCACTCTCTTGATTCATGGAACTTTTTCCACCGATTTCACATGTCGTCCGATAAAGTGTGGGGGAGAACCACCCCGATAAGGAATGTTGAGAAGATGGGGACGAGTCAAGATAAAGACTCGTTAATCAAAATCAAAGCTAAAGGAAGTATGGCGATGCGGATATGTGATGTGTACGAGGGGTACTAGGAAATAGTATTATTTTTACAACGAAATACTATTAAATACGATACAATTTTACACAAGATATTTATTTATTTATAGAATGGATATACCTAAACCTTGCTACAACACTTATAGGCAGTGTACCTAATCGTACAGTAGTGTAGTTTTAAGTAAGTCCGGTTCGTCCACAGGGAACTCTTAAACAAGTTTAACGCTATAATTTTAAAAACTATATTTGTAAAAATACAAAAATATATATAAGTAGTATTATTATTATAAAAGGGGGTTTTTACCGTTTAATGATCGGTTTGTCGATTTTAAAACTTAAGTCGCAGTTAAAACCTAATGTAAAATACTAAAAATAAATACAACTTAATTTAAAGCGTAAAGTAAATAACGATAATGAAATTGCGATAAATAAAAATGCGATAAATAAAAAGTATGACAATTAAAGAGTACGATAATTAAAAGTGCAATTAAATACAATGACAATAAATAAAAGTGCGATAATTAAAAGTGCAATTAAATATAAAATAATGGAAATTAAATATGAAATAAAGGAATTATGCTTATTTAAACTTCCGTAATCATGATGTTTGACGTGTTGTTTTTAGTTTATTCCCATGGGTTAATTGTCCTTTGTCCTGGATTATTCGATATGTCCATACGGATTTGTCCATAATAGTCCATCAGTCATAATCATAAAGTGCGAAAGTCTTCGTCAAATTATTCTTATTTCCGAAGTCAAATATTCCAACTAATTGGGGATTCGAATTGTAACAATGTCTTAATACTTTGTTTAATGAATACACCAGGTTATCGACTGCGTGTAGACCAAGGTTTTACTACTTTGTTAACAATTACACCAATTACCCTTGAATGTAATCCACCCCTGTGTCAACAAGTCTATTAATTATTAATCCAGTTCCGTATCCGGTAAAATGAATAATTATTGGTATTTATAGATATCCCGCCCACCGTACCCAGTCAAGCGTATGTGGTTATATATAAATACGTCAAATTATAAGTCTATATATTAAATCAACGAGGTATTGTTTAGTTAATATAAAACTCATTAATAGCCCATAGTCTAATTTCTACAAGTGTCGTTCTTTTGTCCAAACCCCAATTATGGTACAAAGCCCAATTACCCAATTTTAATATTTTAGCCCAACATCATGATTACTTCGTCATAAATAAGCATAATAATAACTTAGCTACGAGACATTAATTTAAAAATAACATTAACCATAACTTACAGTGATTAAAAATAGCGTAGCGTTACACGAACAGAATTTCGACTTACACCCGTACAACATTCGCTAACATACCCTTATTATTAGAATTTTAAATTAAAACTAAAATTAAAATATAGATAGAGAGATGGATGGATATATCTTCTAAAAACTGAGCCAAAATACGCGAATTTATATGACCAGACCTGATACTGCTCACCATGCGATCGCATGGCTCTTTACCTTCCAGGCCATGCGATCGCATGGCTCCTTTTTCCAGCCCACATGTTGTTGTTTGCATTCTGCCGACGGTTTATATAATAATATATAATATATAAATAATTTATATAATTATTTAAATATTATATTTTATTCTTGTGCATAGTAGACTTGTAATTTTTAGTCCGTTACATCGAGCGTTGAGAGTTGACTTTGGTCCCGGTTCCAGATTTTCGAACGTCCTTGCGTATAATTTAATATCTTGTACTTTGCGTTTTGCGTCTTGTACTCTTATAATTTTAAGACGTTTCTTATCAATAATTGGAACCTCTTTGATTGTATTTTGTACTTTTGAGCTTTTTGGTCGTTTGCGTCTTCAATTCATCGAATCTGTCTTTTGTCTTCACCTTTTATTATTTAAACGAATATCACTTGTAAATAGAACAATTGCAACTAAAAGCTTGTCTTTCTTGAGGGATAATGTTATGAAATATGTGTTCGATTTTAGCATTATCAATATTCCCACACTTGGGCGTTGCTTGTCCTTAAGCAATATAGTCTTGAACTAAAAATACTAGAATCACTTCTTTATTCTTCACACTTTGTACATCAGTGATTTTTATACGGCGGTATGAACAATGGTAGTAACGTTGTGGTTTACAGTCCCACATGACTATAAAAATTTAGATCCTTTAAGGAAATTGGATCTTTATGAAAACATTTGATCTTTTAAAAATTTAATCTAGCTTTTACCCTAGATAAGTTTTCCGGAATAACCCTTCACCGGTATTTTGTAAATTGTTTTTGTGGGTTTAGTGGGTTTCAGATTTGAAAATTTTAGCTCAAAACTTGTGGTTTTGTGTCACCCACTTGCTAACCTTGTATTGGGAAAGCAACACGTCCAGTATACTTGCTCCGTATATTACCTTTCGATAAACTACCGTCCGGTTGTAAAGGAAAGCGTTGAACAAGCAACTGTTAAGGCAATGTCCCCTGACATGCTTTTAATTGTGGTCTATAACGTGTCGGATGCAATTACTATCCTTGGTAGGAGCAATAGTAAAGCTCACCCTATAGTTTTTCGGTCTGGCACAAGGTCCTATCTTTGACCATGCTATGCAACCACCGTTCTTACGGTTGACACCCGATTTGGTTCAGGTGACCTAATGAATTCCAGGTGAATTCCTAGGATTTTACGTTCAATGGTAATGAACGCATAAAAAATGGGTTTTCAGAAAACAAATCGGTTTGTAGTTTTGATCAAAATATTTTCTCGTTCAAGCTCGAGTTTAGATATCATTGAATTTCATGAGTTTGTAATTCTCAATCTTTAAGGTCAATCTCAAGGATTGAGTAATATCAGTCTTAAAAGCTAATTTTTGATCTTTTAAGGAGATTATCCTTTCTGGGGATCTGATTCATTAGTCTTATCAAGCTAATTTGCACGGTGCCCTCCCCATTTTACGAGACAGATCCTCTCATGGTTAGGATAAGTCTGACCACTTGGCGACCCTGTTTGATGCTGAGGTCCATGGATTTCCTGCTGATTTTAGTGATGACTTTTCTAGATTTTTCGTCAACCTACAGCTGGTCTGGACGACAACTTCCTGACCTAAATCAAGAAGCGCGTGTCTTTTTCAGAAGACTTTACTTCCTTTTAATGATGGAATTGATTCATCGTGTAGATCCATCTTTCTTTCAAATTTATTACAGTAAATCGGGTAAAACTGATTAGTTTAATCCAAAGCAAAAGTATCTTCAGTTATTTGTTACAAAAATATGTGACTTATGTTTTAAATAACTTGGTAAATTTTTTCCACACTTGGCTTTTATTTTCCTTTCTTTGTCTTTTTATTGTCCTCTATTCCATTTTGAATGAATTCTAACATTTTGGTTTATTTCTCAATTTATGTCTTTTCTGAGGTAACAATAATTTCAGTGTTAATACCTAGTTTTATCGTTCATAAATATGTATAAACATGATTTTGAATTCATTTAATTGAAAATTTTGAAAATTTTACTAGAATTGTGTAGTCAGTATATAAGACTAGGGCTGTTCTTTATTATCAGAGAGAACTAGATTCTAATACAACTACTGCTTTACTAGCATTTTTAATGGTAACCAAGTGTATAAGTTAAAATTTTAAAAATTCGAAAGAATTTAACCCCTTCCCACACTTAAGATCTTGCAATGCCCTCATTTGCAAGAAATCAGTAACAATTTAAATTATTTAGGGTTATTAGCGTAGAAAAATAATTAAATTTTATCAAAGTTTCCAAACATATTGGCGTTTGTTTGCTGAATGATAAATGGTGCACATCATTTGTTCATTCCGTCTTGTTGTTACATCATATTTGTTTTTCGTTTTATCGTCAAAAGTACTAGCTTTTGCTGAACTTAATGCCAGTCTTTGAAAATTTTGCTGTTTTATCCTGTTGTGTACATGAAATAAAATACATACAATACAAATATAAACATGCATGGTAATTTGAAATGGGACTTAAAATCCCACTTTCAAATAAAATATGAAATATTAGTACAAAATAAAAATATTAAACATTAAAAGTATCATAATATAATGTGTTTAAACATAAACAAACAGAAATAATAAAAATAAAAATCATAAAAATTACCAACAGGAACTAAATCAATCTGGATAGGGGTTCCAGTTCATGTCGTCGTCTGGGTTCCATGCTTGGTGATAGGTGTACTGGTAGGCCTGGTTAGGATCGTAGAGAGTATATGGTGGTCTCATCTCGGGCTGGTGTGGAGGATAGTAAGCGGGTCGGGTCGAAACGTAGTTATCCTGAGGTGACAGCCGGCTCATAATCTGACGCTGATGATAGTCCCATCTATCATGCTGTCGTTGCTTGTAATGCTCGTAATCATTCCGGGCTTGCCACTGCTCCATCCAACGAAATCTCTCCGCGTTTGTCATATCTACCTCATCTATATGCTGGTAGACATCAGTCATAGCCTCCCGAATGACATCCCTAATGTCATCCACTTCCTCTATTTCCTCGTCTGATCCTCTCTCTACCTGTGGATGACTACCTTCATAGGGTATTACCTGGTTGCGTCTACTCTTCAATACCTTAGCACCCACATAACCTTCAATCCTAAAGGCTCGACCTGTTCCCTACATTTCAAAAGTGGACCCCCTTGGTCCTTATCTACACCTAAATACTCTCCAATGAGAGTAACAAAAATACCTCCTCCAATTATCCCCCCTTCCTGTATTCCTTCAACCATCTTAGATAAATAAAAACCAACACAGTAGGGGATATTAACAAAGCCTCTTGGGTCTCGAATACACTTTAGGTAAAATAAATCATGTAAGGTCAATGTTTCCTTGTTGTGACCTCTCTGTGTAATCGAGTTAGCCAAAAATCTATGAATTATACGAAGCTCGGCTTTGTTAATATGTAAGTAGGAGTGTTTTCCTCCCAGTGTAAAAACATTATAGTTTGACATACGCCTCCAGACGGTGTTCGCGTCAAAATTCCTATCTACCCTTTCACCACGATAAATCAAATTCATACAATCGGGTAGTAGCAATTCACTAGGAGTGTAAATCTGTAATGCCCTGGCCATGTCCAGCATGGACATCCTGTACATCCTACGGCCAAGTATAAATCTAAGAAAACTTCTATCATCTAATCTATCTACATCTACATTTAATGCTATAGTACTCATCAGCTCAACACACCATTCCTTATATACAGGTCTACGAATGGTGAATAGATGTTCCCAATCAGTAAAAGAAGAACTACCATACCTTTGAATCAGATGCTCCCTAACACGGTCAGCTAGTTGGACCCTTTCCAAAGGATTCCAATCAATTACCCTAGGCACCTCTACATCTTTCGTTACTAATTTGAATTTATTACTTTGATATGCCGGGTAATCTCTCCAGCTTCTATCGAATCTCAGATTAGGATGCAATGCATGTTCAGGAATCGTTGGGTATTCTAGTGGCGGATGCATCGGTACTACTATGAATTCATTATCAAACTGTAGCGGATCATAATAAGGTACATGTTGATTAGGCTGATGTTGTTGTTCCTGTTGTGGTTCTTGTTCGGGTTCTGGCTAGTTTTGCGGCTCATATTCTGGTTCAGGTTCTTGTTGTGGTTGTCTAGATGATGATGAAGCACCAGCAGTATCGGTTTTCTGCAAAACACATTAAACACAAAATTTGTGCATCCAAATATGCATTAGTGTTAGCAAAATAACAACTTAAATTAACCACAATAACATGTTCAATCAAAATTAAACTTATACACATTTTCACATTTTTTTTACATTTCTACACTTTTTCAAATAAGCACATATGAAAATGTATACAAAGTTCATAAGCATTTAACTCAAATAACATGTCAAAATAGTCATTACTAACAATTAAACCAGTTTCAAATGGCAATTATATCAAATTAATCAAGTTCATGAATTTTAGACTTAAAAAGTCTACTTTAATCTCCAAAAATCATGTTTAGGATCAATGTTTGGATCATTTAGCTACCTAAACATGTTACACTACTTAATTTAGCAATAATTCATGACAAAAATCGGCCATAACCTGTTTATATCAAAAAGCCCCAAATTGCTCAAGAACACAAACCCTAGATTTCTAAAATTTTTGAAGTTTTTGGCTTCAAATCATGTTAATTAGCATCAATCTAGGTTATACATGCATAAAATACTAACAATTTAACACTAATTACACTAGAAATTAACAAAATTGCATTAGGTAAAATATTGGTAATTATCACAAAAACTAGAAAATTTTAGAGTTTAGGGGTGTAATTTTTACCTTTTTGTTGAAGAATCCGAACCTAGGCATGATTAGAGCAAGAAATTTGAAGAATTACGGTGAAAAAATGGTGAAATTTGGTGAGGATTTGAGAGATTTTCGTGTATGTGTGTGTGTATTGTGGAGAGACAGAACAGCTCGCTGGAGTTTAAGTTCCTGACCTGATTTTGGCCACCATGCAATCGCATGGATTTACAGGCCAAATCCCATGCGATCGCATGGTGTCTGGTATTTTTTTTTTTTTTTATAAAAACCTTATAATTTCTAAAACATAAATTAATAATATTTTAAAATTTTGTCTCTTTTTAGCAGTGAGGGTGTTTCGGATCGTTGTCCTAGTCCGTCCCTCGACAAAATTTTAAAATTTGTCAATTCAAAGCTCAGTTTTAAAAGCAAAGATTTTTGGGTTTTTTAAATGTTTTTGGCATACTTTAATTCAATAAGGCTAAAAATAATGATAATAAAAGTTATCGCCCCTCCCTTGGGTAAAACAATTTCGGTTCAATGACCTAGTCTTCAACTTACGACGAATTTTAAAAATCATATTTTTAACTTATCGAAATAAAGTAAATTTTTGTTTTTAAATTCACACCAAACTTAAATTTAAAATGCATAAAATTAAAAATTCATATTAATAAAATTGAAAATTCACACCAAACTTTTATTATATTTTTCTTTTTATACAACAAACTTATATTAAAAATATTAATTTTTTAAATATTTATAATTTTAAATATATTAATTTTAAAAGGTTTACAATGTTAATTTAATATTAATTTTAAAAACAAAGTAAAAATAAAATTAAAAATCTTTTTGGTATTTTATCCCACTTTAATCAATCAAATATTATCAAAAATATACGCCCCTCTTTTCGGTAAAGTAATTTCGGCTATATTACCTAGTTTTACTCCTGACGAATTTCTGAAATATTTTGGGTTGATTGATTAAAGATATTTATACCTTAAGAATAAACGGTAAATTTCGCAGTGATGTAATAAATTTTTGTATGATATCAATAATTTCGGTCGCAAAACCTAATTTTATTGAATACCAATTTAATACTTTATAGCGAACAATTTAGCGTTTATTACCAAAAGGTTAAAAATAATAAAAATAGAAATAAAAACTGTACATACTTACCTGTGAAATAGAATTCTTAGTGACCTGCTTTAGCCCACTCATAAGATAGTCGGACTAATTGGTTTTTCATAGCTACATAGGCGTAACCTCGAGCATTCAACGTTTTTTCTTCGAAACATATGAACGGTCCATCTCTGCATAAAGTAACGAATTTGGTATACGAATATGTTTGATTCGTCAAACATTTTTCTTCGTGTGACCATTTTCTGCATTTGTGACATCTTTCAAGGTGTCATGCTCTTCTTTTCGCTGCAGATTTTGATTTTCCTTTACCAAACTGTAACTTATTATTTTCGTTCCTGGATTCTTTTCTTACTCCGTCCAATTTACCTCTGATTAATGATACTATTTCACTTGGAAGGGTGTCATTATTACGTTTAGTGATCAAAGCGTGTAGCATTAGACCATGGTTTAGTTCATAGGAAGTCTTCATCTCGTAACACCTAAAAAAAATAAAAATTCAGAATGGGGGGAGAAGACTAGTTCTTTAGGGTCTGCTAGGGAAAGACCATTCGGATTCCATTTTCGAGAACTACATGAAAACAGAAAATCTAACTCTAACAGAAATACATATTACCCTAAAAAGATTTGAACCTCCCCACACTTAGTTGAAATTGTGATTAACGTTATTTTCAATTGGATCATCAACAACTTGTATATCTTTGACTTTTACTTCAATCCATTTGTTGATTTCCTCCGTAACTTTTACAAATTCAACTAACATCGCCTTTTATTTTGGCGATAAATTGGATATCAATCGGTTACATAACTTAAAGTTTCCCTTAATCTTAGCATCGTGAATTCGTTTGTAAAGTTTCTTCGTTGAACTGTTAAAAACGGGTTCATCTAATTTCTTATCATCAACGGGGTTCTTTGTGATTGGATCATCATTAAGTGTTTCTTCATCTTCCCCACACTTATGCATTTTTATTGGTTTAACAGTTTTGGTTGGTGGAGATCTAAACTTTCGGTTCACAAAGGTGATCGATGTATCACCATCCCTAAGTGTCATTCTACCTTCTCTTAGATCAATGAATGCCTCGGTGGTTGCTAAAAATGGGCGACCTAAATTTAGAGGAATATCAAGGTTTTCCTCCATATTAATCACTATGAAGTTTGCAACAAAGGTCAAACTTCCCACGTTAATAAGTAAATTATTTGCTATTCCAACCAGGTGTTTAATGGTTTGGTCAAATGATTGAACACCTATTTTGGTTGGTTTTAATTTACCCATACCTAATCTTTGGTATAAGGAAAGAGGCATAATATTTGCACTTGCTCTTAAATCTGCGAGTCCATTATATATAGCACCATCATTAAGCAAGCAAGAAATGATAAATTCACCCGGGTCTCCTGTTTTAGTAAGTCGAGTTGGTTTGTAAACCTTTTTCGGGTGTTCTTTTCTTGGTTCTTTCACTTCTATTTGAACTTCTTGTTCACATTTTTTTTCGTTTCTTGGAATGGGAGGTTTGTATAAGAATTCTTCTTCATCACTCCAATTTGAATCCTCCCTATTTTCCAATTTTGATTTTTCATATGTTGTTGATAACATATTTATGTTTTCATTTTGAAGGTTTTCTTGGGTGGTGAAATTATGATTGAATTCATTGTCAGCTTCCATCGGATCATGTATGTAATGTTTAACTCTGTGACCATTAACTTTAAATTCAATCCCATTTGAATTTATTAACTCTATCGTTCCGTACGAGAAAACTCTTTTGACTATGAATGGTCCAGACCATCTTGATTTCAATTTTCCAAGAAATAGCTTGAATCGTGAATTGAAAAGAAGAACTCTGTCTCCTTCTTTAAATTCTTTTGAACTTCTGATTCTTTTATCATGCCATTTCTTCGTTCTTTCTTTATAGATTAACGAATTTTCATATGCTTCATGTCTTAATTCTTCTAATTCATTTAGTTGACTTAATCGTAGATGTCCGGCTTCATGTAAATCAAGATTACATGTCTTCAAAGCCCAAAATGCTTTGTGTTAAATTTCTACTGGAAGATGACATGCTTTTGCGTAAACGAGTCTAAAAGGTGTGGTTCCAATTGGAGTTTTGTAGGTTGTTCTAAAAGCCCAGAGTGCATCCTCCAATTTCATGGACCATTCCTTCGGATTTGATCCTACGGTTTTCTCTAGAATACGTTTTAAAGCTCGGTTGGTATTTTCAACTTGTCCACTTGTCTGTGGATGATATGCGGTGGAGATTTTATGAGTTACTCCATATCTTTTTAGAACTTTCTCAAGTTGATTATTACAAAAATGAGTACCCCGATCACTTATTAAAGCTTTCGGTGTTCCAAACCTTGCAAAAAGACGTTTTAAAAAGTTGACTACCACTCGTGCATCGTTAGTTGGGAGAGCTTGTGCTTCTGCCCATTTAGATACATAATCAATGGCAACGAGAATGTAAAGATTATTATGAGATTTTGGAAATGGACCCATAAAGTCAATACCCCAAACGTCAAATACTTCACATACTTGAATGACATTTTGTGGCATTTCATCACGTTGACTTATTTTTCCGGCCCTTTGACAAGCATCACAGGATTTGCAAAGAAGGTGTGCGTCTTTGAAAATTGTAGGCCAATAGAATCCAGCATCGTAAACTTTTCTTGCTGTAAGTTGAGGCCCATAATGCCCTCCTGTTGGTCCTATATGACAATGGTTTAAGATTTGACTAGCTTCATCTCCGAATACACATCGGCGTATTATTCCATCGGGACAACTTTTAAACAAATGTGGATCTTCCCAGAAATAGTGTTTTATATCACTAAAGAATTTCTTTCGTTTTTGGTACGATAATCCTTTTTTAAGGAATCCACATACTAAGTAGTTTGCATAGTCTGCAAACCATGGAATTTCATTATAATCTATCTTCAATAGATATTCATCAGGAAAGTTGTCTTGTATGGCCGATTCATTTAGAACTTCTAATTCAGGATTTTCAAGACGAGAAAGATGATCAGCGGAGAGATTTTCTGCTCCCTTTTTATCTCGGATTTCAATATCGAACTATTGTAAGAGTAAGATCCAACAGATTAATCGTGGTTTGGCATCTTGTTTCGAAAATAGGTATCTAAGAGCAGAATGGTCGGTATAGACCACCGTTTTAGCTAGAACGAGTTATGATCGAAATTTGTCAAAAGCAAAGACAATAGCAAGGAGTTCTTTTTCAGTAGTTGTATAGTTCATTTGTGCTCCTTGTAACGTCTTACTAGCATAATAAATAGGTTGAAATCGTTTTTCAATCCTTTGTCCTAAAACGGCTACCATTGCAAAATCACTTGCATCGCACATAAGTTCAAACGGTAGATTCCAATTTGGAGTTATCATGATCGGCGCATTAGTGAGTTTCTCTTTAAGAATATTAAAAGATTTGATGCATTCATCTGAAAAGATGAATGGAGCATCTTTTTCTAGGAGTTTATTCATAGGAGTGGCAATTTTAGAAAAATCTTTTATGAAACGTCGGTAAAAACCGGCATGCCCTAGAAAACTCCTAACTCCTCTAACATTGGTGGGATGTGAAGTTTAGCAATTACATCTACTTTAGCTCTATCCACTTCAATTCCTTCCTTTGAGATTTTATGTCCAAGAACGATGCCTTCTTTAACCATGAAATGGCATTTCTCCCAATTAAGTACTAGATTTGATTGTTCGCATCTAATAAGCATTCGTTCAAGATTAACTAGACATGATTCAAATGTATCACCGAAGACTGAAAAGTCATCCATGAAAACTTCCATGCATTCTTCTATCATGTCGTGAAAAATCGCCATCATGCACCTTTGAAAGGTTGCAGGGGCGTTGCAAAGTCCAAATGGCATGCTTTTGAAAGCAAAAGTACCATAAGGGCACGTGAATGTGGTTTTTTCTTAGTCCTCGGGTGCTATTGGAATTTGAAAATATCCGAAAAAACCATCAAGAAAACAATAGTAACTATTTCTGGCTAATCGTTCCAACATTTGATCAATGAAAGGTAAGGGAAAGTGATCTTTTCTGGTGGCGTCATTTAATTTTCTATAATCAATACAGACATGCCATCCTGTTACCGTTCTAGTAGGAATAAGCTCATTTTTCTCATTTGTGATGACAGTCATGCCACCCTTCTTAGGCACGCATTGAACTGGGCTTACCTATGGACTATCAGAAATTGGATAAATTAAACCTGCATCAAGCAGTTTAATATTTTCTTTCTTAACAACATCTTACATATTAGGATTTAGTCTTCATTGGCATTGCACATACGTTTTATGACCTTCTTCCATAAGGATTTTATGCGTGCAATACGAAGGACTTATTCCTTTAATGTCATGAATCTTCCATGCAATAGCTGGTTTATGAGCTTTCAACACAGAAATGAGTTGAGATTTTTCATTTTCAGTAAGAGAAGACGATATTATTACAGGTAATTCAGACTCACCATGTAAATAAGCATATTCCAAATGGTTTGAAAGTGGCTTTAACTCTAATGTCGGTGGTTCTTCTATCGATGATTTATATCGATATCTGTCTTCTTCTTTTAGCATTTGAATTTCTTCTGTTGTTGGTTCATATCCATTAGCCATAAGTGTAGCTAACATTTTAGTTTCATCAATTGGTTCAGTTCCTTCTCCTAAAGAACATTCTCCTATTCCTTGTAATTCTGGAAATTCTTCTAACAATTCTGCATGTGATTCTATAGTTTGAATATAATAACATGTATCATCTACAGATTGCGGTTGTTGCATGGCTCTATCAACAGAAAAGGTAACACTCTCATCCTCTATAATTAGGGTCAATTTCTTACCAAACACGTCTATTATTACTTTAGCCGTGTTTAAGAATGGTCTTCCTAATATGAGAGGAACTCGAGAATCTTCTTCCATATCCAGAATAACAAAATCTACTGAAAATACTAAAGTTCCAACTTTAACTAGCATATTTTTCATTATCCCTCTAGGATATTTTACTGATCGATCGGCTAGTTGTATGCTTATTCGTGTTGGTTTCAATTTTCCAAGGTCAAGTTTAGCGTATAGTGAATACGGCATTAAATTTATACTAGCACCTAAGTCTGCCAATGCTTCTATTGAACTAAGGCTACCCAGAAAACATGGAATTGTGAAACTTCCTGGATCTGATAATTTTTCTGGTATCTTATTCAACAGCACTGCTGAACAGTTTGCATTCATAGTAACAGCCGAGAGTTCTTCCATTTTCTTTCTATTTATGATTAAATCTTTCAAAAATTTAGCATATCTAGGCATTCCTGAAATCACATCAATAAAAGGAAGATTGACATTTATTTGTTTAAACATATCCAAAAATTTGGATTGCTCGGCTTCAAGTCTCTCTTTTTTCAATTTACTTGGGTAAGGAAAGTTTTAGCCTTAACTGTGTTATCTTCATTAACCTTTTCAACTAAGGGTTCTTTTTCTTTATCTTGATTAGATTGTGGTTCTTGTGGAATAGGAATAGCTTCATCAGAAATTACAGGTATTTCAGGTGGTTTAAGTGTAATACCACTTCTTGTGGAAATGGCTTTAGCTGTTTCATTTCGGGGGTTAGCATTTGTATCACTAGGTAGACTTCCCGGTTTTCTTTCACCTATCAACCTTGCTAGGTTGCTCACTTCTTGTTCCAAATTTTGAATAAAAGATTGTTGATTTCTAAATGCTTTAGCATTTTGTTCATTGGTTTGTTTCTGAGATGTGAAAAACTGCGTTTGAGATTCAACTAGCTTCGACATCATGTCTTCTAAATTTGGCTTTTTATCATCAGTTTGTGGTGGTTTGTTTTGAAAATTAGGTCTTTGCTGATTGTAAGTATTGTTGGATACTTGTTGATTACTAGGACCTTGTTGGTTGTTGTATGGAACATTTCGGTTATAATTCTGATTTTGATTGTAGATCGGTCTTGGCGGTTGATAATTATTCTGATAATTATTTCCAGGCCTTTGGTTTATGTATGAAACATTCTCTCTTTGTTCCATTGTTAGTTCAATACTGAGACAATCTTTTGTCAAATGTGGTCCTCCACACTGCTCACAACTAATTCTTATTGAGTGAATATCCTTAGTCATCTTTTCCATTCGTCTCTCGACAGCATCTATCTTTGCAGAAATGGAATCTAAGTCATGGCTAGAATCGGCTCTAGCTGCTTTAGATGATCTAACAATATCTTTTTCTTGGTGCCACTCATGTGAGTGGGAAGCAGTGTTATCAATAATTTTGTAAGCATCAGTTGCGGTTTTCTTCATAATGGAACCACCAGCTGCTATATCGATGTCTTTTCTTGTAGTGATGTCGCATCCTTGGTAGAATATTTGTACTATTTGACAGGTGTCTAAACCATGTTGCGGACATCCTCTTAATAACTTTCCAAATCTTGTCCACGCCTCATATAGAGTTTCATTTGGCTTTTGTGTGAACGTAACAATTTCTCCTTGAAGTCTCACGGATTTAGATGCCGAAAAGAATTGTTTAAGAAAATTTTCAACTAAAACATCCCATGTATCAATCGCCCCTTCAGGTAACGATTCTAACCAATCTTTGGCTTCTCCCTTTAAAGTCTAGGGAAATAACATGAGATATATCTGTTCATCCTCCACTTCTCTTATTTTAAATAGAGTACAGATCCTATTAAAGGTACGAAGATGTTCATTTGGATCTTCCTTTGGCGCACCACTAAATTGGCATTGATTAGTTACCATGTGTAGAATTTGTCCT
The DNA here is from genome assembly GCF_046630445.1 of Rutidosis leptorrhynchoides. NCBI lineage: Eukaryota > Viridiplantae > Streptophyta > Magnoliopsida > Asterales > Asteraceae > Rutidosis > Rutidosis leptorrhynchoides. The sequence goes on from NC_092338.1 coordinate 293,179,929, forward strand.
TTGATTTCATAATCTGGCGCATTAATGTCTGGTTGAGTAATTGCGTGACCTTGACCAGTGCGTTTAGCTCTCATTCGGTCTTCCATACTTAGAGGTTCCAGATTCTCCATAATTGAATTTGTTGAATCTGAATCACTAAAGGATTCTGATTTAATGGTTGGTTCCTCTACAATCTCTGTTTGAATGATTGGTGGTTCCGGAGGAAAGATTAATGGTTCAGGATCTATGAATTATCCCTGAATATTCTCCGGATTCTCAATTGTGAGGTCGGGTTCAAAAAATGGATTATCGGAAATTTGAATTGGAGTACTTGGTCGACTGGATGACGATTCTAAAGAAAAATCAATGGCGACAATATTTGCTAGATGTCTTGATCTGGTTACAGGTGGTGAACGTACAAAAGGTGATGAACTTTTTGCTCGGTGCATTCACTGAATATCCTATTAGTTTTTAAAAAGAAAGAAAAATTATATAAGTTATCCAATTAATAGACTTTTCTGATTTTGCCCACGTTTCGAATAGCCAAAAGATGCAGCAGATCTCAATATAATTGAGTACTGTTTGGCTCCAATAACCCGGTCCACGTACAAATCCAACTATTACTACGAACCAGAAAATTTTGATGTCTATCAATTTAACCACTTAAAATAATGTTTCGTTTTGAAATTTTAGAGAAAAATAGAAAAAAAATCTATGTCCTAAAAACTAGAGCGTTGAGAAATAAGAAAGAAAAAGAGCGCATCAAAAAACGTCGAAAAATAAAAAGAACGTAGCGCGTCGAAACTTAAAAAGGAACTAAAAACTAAGAATTAAAATTTACGTCTAAAGATATTAAAGCTTAGAGAAATATTATATCCCAAAACGGCAATAACTTAAAAAGGGTATAAAAATATAAAAACGGCATCGCAAAACTCTAAAGCACCTAAATCTTAGTCTAAAGAAAAAGCACTTAAGGGATTTTACGGCAAATCTTAAAAATCTAGAAATAAAAATAACTATGGCAAAAACTATATATTAAACTAAAACGAGCGAAAAATATAAATATTACGCTAAAACGAATAAAAAGATACAAAATACAAAAAATAAACTTAAAGTTGTAAAAAGTAAATTTTTTTTATAAAAATATTATTTTTATATTATTTATTTTATAAAACTATTAATTTTATAATTTAATAAAACTGAATTAAAACTAAATAATACAAATTAATTAAATAACACTAAACTAAATAATAAATAAATAAAACCTAATTAGGGTTTTAATAAATTATAATTAATAATAATACTCCGTAATGATTGCTGTTGGAGTCAACTGTGGCGTGTCAGAGACCCTCATGCGATCGCATGAGAATTTGCCTTCGGGCTCATGCGATCGCATGGGCTAGGTTTTCGGGCCAGAGAGTGGGCTGCTACAGTACGGGCCTCGAGTCTTTTTTTTCTGTTTTATATTTATAGAAAATATTTATATAAAACTTAAATTTTTACAAACTAAAATAAAAATAAAGAAACTTTATAAAACTTATATATTTAACAATCTCTTAAAAATATTTAAATTTTGTTTTTCTTTTTATATTTTCATATATTTAAAACGTATTTTTACAAAAACGTATTTTTACAAAAGGAAACTAAAAATTAATAAAAATATTATATATATATATATATTTAGCGTTGCGCTTTCGGTGTTTATGTGTTCCCCGACAGCGGCGCCAAAAAATACTTGATGTGTGCGAGGGGTACTAGGAAATAGTATTATTTTTACAACGAAATACTATTAAATACGATACAATTTTACACAAGATATTTATTTATTTATAGAATGGATATACCTAAACCTTGCTACAACAGTTATAGGCAGTGTACCTAATCGTACAGTAGTGTAGTTTTTAGTAAGTCCGGTTCGTCCACAGGGAACTCTTAAACAAGCTTAACGCTATAATTTTAAAAACTATATTTGTAAAAATACAAAAATATATATAAGTAGTATTATTATTATAAAAGGGGGTTTTTACTGTTTAATGATCGGTTTGTCGATTTTAAAACTTAAGTCGCAGTTAAAACCTAATGTAAAATACTAAAAATAAATACAACTTAATTTAAAGCGTAAAGTAAATAACGATAATGAAATTGCGATAAATAAAAATGCGATAAATAAAAAGTATGACAATTAAAGAGTACGATAATTAAAAGTGCAATTAAATACAATGACAATAAATAAAAGTGCGATAATTAAAAGTGCAATTAAATATAAAATAAAGGAAATTAAATATGAAATAAAGGAATTATGCTTATTTAAACTTCCGTAATCATGATGTTTGACGTGTTGTTTTTAGTTTATTCCCATGGGTTAATTGTCCTTTGTCCTGGATTATTCGATATGTCCATACGGATTTGTCCATAATAGTCCATCAGTCATAATCATAAAGTGTGAAAGTCTTCGTCAAATTATTCTTATTCCTGAAGTCAAATATTCCAACTAATTGGGAATTCGAATTGTAACAAGGTCTTAATACTTTGTTTAATGAATACACCAGGTTATCGACTGCGTGTAGACCAAGGTTTTACTACTTTGTTAACAATTATACCAATTACCCTTGAATGTAATCCACCCCTGTTTCAACAAGTCTATTAATTATTAATCCAGTTCCGTATCCGGTAAAATGAATAATTATTGGTATTTATAGATATCCCGCCCACCGTACCCAGTCAAGCGTATGTGATTATATATAAATACGTCAAATTATAAGTCTATATATTAAATCAACGAGGTATCGTTTAGTTAATATAAAACTCATTAATAGCCCATAGTCTAATTTCTACAAGTGTCGTTCTTTTGTCCAAACCCCAATTATGGTACAAAGCCCAATTACCCAATTTTAATATTTTAGCCCAACATCATGATTACTTCGTCTTAAATAAGCATAATAATAACTTAGCTACGAGACATTAATTTAAAAATAACATTAACCATAACTTACAGTGATTAAAAATAGCGTAGCGTTACATGAACAGAATTTCGACTTACACCCGTACAACATTCGCTAACATACCCTTATTATTAGAATTTAAAATTAAAATTAAAATTAAAATTAAAATATAATATATATATATATATTTACGTATATAGATAGAGAGATGGATGGATATATCTTCTAAAAACTGAGCCAAAATACGCGAATTTATAGGACCAGACCTGATACTGCTCACCATGCGATCACATGGCTTTTTGCCTTCCAGGCCATGCGATCGCATGGCTCCTTTTTCCAGCCCACATGTTGTTGTTTGCATTCTGCCGACGGTTTATATAATAATATATAATATATAAATAATTTATATAATTATTTAAATATTATATTTTATTCTTGTGCATAGTAGACTTGTAATTTTTAGTCCGTTACGTATAGCGTTGAGAGTTGACTTTGGTCCCAGTTACGGATTTTCGAACGTCCTTGCGTATAATTTAATATCTTGTACTTTGCGTTTCGCGTCTTGTACTCTTGTGATTTTGAGACGTTTCTTATCAATAATTGGAACCTCTTTGATTGTATTTTGTACTTTTGAGCTTTTTGGTCATTTGCATCTTCAATTCGTTGAATCTGTCTTTTGTCTTCACTTTTTATTATTTAATAAAATATCACTTGTAAATAGAACAATTGCAACTAAAAGCTTGTCTTTCTTGAGGGATAATGCTATGAAATATGTGTTCGTTTTTAGCATTATCAATATGTGATGATAACTTCATGCAATTTGACAATTACTTGTGTAAATGGCCTTTAGTCTCGGGTACTTCGATCTCTTTTCCAATTTTTCCCACTCTAATTTATTACTTTATTTTGATTTCATGTAATGAGGGCATTACATGATCTCAAGTGTAGGGGGAGAGATAAATTCTCGTGGACTTAACTTTAAACAAAATTAAGACCTACTTTTAAAATTTTCCTAAGTGTTTTGTTGAATTGTTGAAAAGTTTTGGTCAAAATTAAGCCATAACTTACCTTATTTTGAATGGTTAAAGTTCTATTCATTTTTGGTTCAAGTTTCAACTTGAATGGTTAAAGTTCCATTCAAGTGTAGGGGAAGTAAAGTCTTCCCGGTTTCAAAAATTCGGTGGTTAAAGTCCACCCTCTTATGTTTCAAAAATAAACTTGAATGGTTAATTTACTTGGTGTAGGAGACTTCCTAATCTACACCATTTTACATTTAGCAATGCTAAGTGTCATGGGAAGAGGAGCCTTGAGCTTCACAAAGTGCTATCCTTTTTAGGAGCAATGGTTTCGTGCTAGTGTTGCTAGACAACACAACCTTTAGCCAAAAGCTATGACACCCTTGTGCAATCAATTAATGGAAAGGTAGTAACTACTTCCTACCTTTTCTTAAAATAAGCATAAAAGCTTGTTATGTGGGAAGTAGATGAGTGAACAAAAGCCTCAAGCTTTGACACTCGCAATGTTTCATTTTGGAAGTAAAGTCTTCCAAGTGATGTTTGTTCCAAGATTGGGAGTAAAGTCTCCTAAATTATGCTCGATCCTCTTAAAGGAAGTTAAAGTCTTTCTAGTGCTTCAAAATTTAGAATTGGTGGACTCTCTTATTTAGCCACGTAGGGCCCTAATTACATGAACCTCTGTCAATGCTTTCGCCCTACTATGAGAGAAATCATAGAGTTGTGATAGAAAGCTTGATGAATGCCGGTCATTCCGAGCCCGGGGTGACCAATAAAGGTGGGGTACCCAATCCTTTACCTTTGGCACACCCACCTTAACCCTATACTTGGAATTGACGATTATAATTTGAAATTGATGACCATTATTTGGAATTGACAAAAATAGGTGTTTTGGGGGCATGGAGGTGGAAGAGGGATAGCCATCCGGGTTGATTAGGTGAGCATACTTTTTGGAGGCATACACTTTACACGATGTACTTCTTGGTAGATAGTGATTTTTTTATGATATTCATGACCCTTATTCATTTGGGGTGAATTCGGATCATTTTGGATACACTTTCAGATTTTCATCATGATTTGGAGCTTATCACATACATTTAGGTATTTTGGGTCACTTTGCATTGGTTTGGGTTAGATTGAGAAGCTTTTGGGTAATTAAGGTTATTTTGATGGGTAACTTTGTGATTTGTTGGCTCTCCCGCGAATACTATGTTGTTGATCAAAGGCAAAGAAGGTCAAAGGTTGATATGAAGAGTTTTGGTGCTTGATTGGTGCTAGTTGAGGAAATTGATAGTTGTTTGCTAGAGGTTATGCTTTGTGTTGATACTTGGTGATGTTAGACCTTCTAGAAGCTTGTTGTGAAGTTTTTGAATGATATTGGTGAAATGTCCCGTTCATATTAATTATAAACATTCCATATTAATTGATTTCGTTGCAAGGTTTTGACCTCTATATGAGACGTTTTTCAAAGACTGCATTCGTTTTTAAAACAAATCATAACCTTTATTTTATCGACAAGGTTAAAAAGACACCACCTAGATTATCAAGAAATGATAATCTAAAAATATCACACTTACACACTACCAATACATATTGGTTTACAATATTAATATGTTACAACAAAGTAAATCTCGAATGCAGTTTTAAACAATATTATACAATCATGCTGACACCGAATCTTGTCCATATTTTAGCATGCAACAGCGAAAGCTTTTAATAATCACATGAGAATAAACATGCTTTAAACGTCAACAAAAATGTTGGTGAGATATAGGTTTAACCTATATATTTATCAAATCGTAATAATAGACCACAAGATTTCATATTTCAATATACATCCCATACATAGAGATAAAAATCATTCATATGGTGAACACCTGGTAACCGACATTAAAAAGATGCATATAAGAATATCCCCTATCATTCCGAGAAATCCTTCGGACATGATAAAAACGAATTCGAAGTAATAAAGCATCTGGTACTTTGGATGAGGTTCGTTAGGCCCAATAGATCTATCTTTAGGATTCGCGTTAATTAGTAGATCGGTTTACTAATTCTTAGGCTACCAAGCAAAAGGGGCATATTCGGCTTCGATCATTCACCCATATAATGTAGTTTCAATTACTTGTGTCTATTTCGTAAAACATTTATAAAATTGCATGTATTCTCATCCCAAAAATATTAGATTTTAAAGGTGGGACTATAACTCACTTTCACAGATTTTTACTTCGTCGGGAAGTAAGACTTGGCCACTGGTCGATTCACGAACCTATAACAAATATGTACATATATATCAAAGTATGTTTAAAATATATTTATAACATTTTTAATATGTTTTAATGATTTGAGTTTATTAAGTCAGCTGTCCTCGTTAGTAACCTACAACTAGTTGTCCACAGTTAGATGTACAGAAATAAATCGATATATATTATCTTGAATCAATCCACGACCTAGTGTATACACGTCTAAGGCTAGATCACAACTTAAAGTATATATATTTTTGGAATCAACCTCAACCCTGTATAACTAACTCAAAAATTACTGCATATAGAGTGTCTATGGTTGTTCCAAATAATATATATACATGGGTCGATATGATATGTCAAAACATTTGCATACGTGTTTATGGTATCCCAAGATTACATAATATATTAGAATACATGTATAATACAATATAAGTTAGCTAGGATATGATTAATATAGATTTGTTACCAATTTTCACGTAGCTACAACAAGCAAAATTATCCAATCTTGTTTTACCCATAACTTCTTCGTTTTAAATCCGTTTTGAGTGATTCAAGTTGCTATGGTTTCATATTGAACTTAGGTTTATGAATATAAATAGAAAAAGTATAATTTTATTGTCGGAAATACAGATTACAAGTCGTTTTTGTAAAGGTAGTCATTTCAGCCGAAAGAACGACGTCTTGATGACCATTTTGAAAAACATACTTTCACTTTGAGTTTAACCATGATTTTGGGATATAGTTTCATGTTCATAATAAAAATCATTTTCCCAGAAGAACAACTTTTAAATCAAAGTTTATCATAGTTTTTAATTAACTAACCCAAAACAGCCCGCGGTGTTACTACGACGGCGTATATCCGGTTTCACGGTGTTTTTCTTGTTTTCAGGTTTTAAATCATTAAATTAGCATATCATATAGATATAGAACATGTGTCTAGTTGATTTTAAAAGTCAAGTTAGAAGGATTAACTTTTTTTTGAGAACATGTTTAGAATTAACTAAACTATGTTCTAGTGATTACAAGTTTAAACCTTCGAATAAGATAGTTTTATATATATGATTCGAATGATGTTATGAACTTCATTACTACCTCAAGTTTTGTGGATAAACCTAATAGAAATGAGAAAAAATAGATCTAGCTTCAAAGGATCCTTGGATGGCTTGAGAGTTCTTGAAGCAAAATCATGACACGAAAACAAGTTCAAGTAAGATTTCCACTCGAAATAAGATTGTTATAGTTATAGAAATTGAATCAAAGTTTGAGTATGAGTATTACCTTGATTAGAAAGATATATTACTGTAAATAAGAAATATTTCTTGAGTTTGGATGATCACTTGAAATGGATTTGCAAGATTGAAAGTAAGCTAGCAAACTAGGAAGTGTTGTTGGTGTGTTCTTGAGTAGTTGTTTTGTATGTTGACCTAGGTTACCTAGATTGAGCTAGATTATGAAGGAAATGATGAAGAACACTTAGAACAATAAGAGAGTAATTGAGAGAGAGTAATGTGATGCATAAAAATGGAAATCAAATTGTGTTTGTGGTAGGTGTAATGAGGCGTGAATATGGAGTCAAATATAGGCTCCATTACTTTGTTGTTTTGATAGATATTTCATGCTAGTTGCCAAATAATGGTTTCTACATGTGTTAGGTGACTCACAAGGGCTGCTTAGAGCTAATAATTGGATTGTATATACTAATAGTAAATACATTTAGAAGCTGGGTATTGTACGAGTACGAATACGGGTGCATACGAGTAGAATTGTTGATGAAAATGAACGAGGATGTAATTGTAAGCATTTTTGTTAAGTAGAAGTAATTTGATAAGTGTCTTGAAGTCTTTCAAAAGTGTATGAATACATATTAAAACACTACATGTATATACATTTTAACTGAGTCGTTAAGTCATCGTTAGTCGTTACATGTAAGTGTGGTTTTGAAACCTTTAAGTTAACGATCTTGTTAAATGATGTTAACACATTGTTTATTATATCTAATGAGATGTTAATTTATTACATTATCATGATATTATGATGTATTAATATATCTTAATATGATATATATACATTTAAATGTCGTTACAACGATAATCGTTACATATATGTCTCGTTTCGTAATCCTTAAGTTAGTAGTCTTGTTTTTACATATGAAGTTCATTGTTAATACACATAATGATATGTTTACTTATCATTTATCATGTTTATCATAGTGTATCAATATATTAATATGATTCATAGGTATTTTAGTAAGACGTTGTTATAACGATAATCGTTATATATATCGTTTCGAGTTTCTTAATTCAATAAACTCATTTTTATGTATATCACTCATTGTTAATATACTTAGTGAGATACTTACTTATCATACTATCATGTTAACTATATATATATATATATATATATATATATATATATATATATATATATATATATATATATATATGTCATCATATAGTTAATCATATAGTTTTTACAAGTTTTAACGTTCGTGAATCGCCGGTCAACTTGGGTGGTCAAATGTCTATATGAAACCTATTTCAATTAATCAAGTCTTAACAAGTTTGATTTGCTTAACATGTTGGAAACACTTAATCATGTAAATATCAATTTTATTTAATATATATAAACATGGAAAAGTTCGGGTCACTACAGTACCTACCCGTTAAATAAATTTCATCCCAAAATTTTAAGCAGTTGGAGGTGTTGACGTATCTTCTGGAAATAAGTGCGGGTATTTCTTCTTCATCTGATCTTCTCATTCCCAGGTGAACTCGGGTCCTCTACGAGCATTCCATCGAACCTTAACAATTGGTATCTTGTTTTGCTTAAGTCTTTTAACCTCACGATCCATTATTTTAACGGGTTCTTCGATGAATTGAAGTTTTACGTTGATTTGGATTTCATCTAATAGAATAGTGAGATCTTCTTTAGCAAAACATTTCTTCAAATTCGAGACGTGGAAAGTGTTATGTACAGCCGCGAGTTGTTGAGGTAACTCAAGTCGGTAAGCTACTAGTCCGACACGATCAATAATCTTGAATGGTCCAATATACCTTGGATTTAATTTTTCCCGTTTACTAAATCGAACAACGCTTTTCCAAGGTGAAACCTTAAGCATGACCATCTCCCCAATTTCAAATTCTATATCTTTTCTCTTAATGTCCGCATAGCTCTTTTGTCGACTTTGGGCGGTTTTCAACCGTTGTTGAATTTTAATGATTTTCTCTGTGGTTTCTTGAATAATTTCTGGACTCGTAATTTGTCTATCCCCCACTTCACTGCAACAAATCAGAGACCTGCACTTTCTACCATAAAGTACCTCAAACGGCTCCATTTCGATGCTCGAGTGGTAACTGTTGTTGTAGGAAAATTCTGCTAACGGTAAATGTCAATCCCAATTGTTTCCAAAATCAATAACACATGCTCGTAGCATGTCTTCAAGCATTTGTATTGTCCTTTCGCTCTGCCCATCAGTTTGAGGATGATAGGCAGTACTCATGTCTAGACGAGTTCCTAATGCTTGCTGTAATGTCTGCCAGAATCTTGAAATAAATCTGCCATCCCTATCAGAGATAATAGAGATTGGTATTCCATGTCTGGAGACGACTTCCTTCAAATAGAGTCGTGCTAACTTCTCCATCTTATCATCTTCTCTTATTGGCAGGAAGTGTGCTGATTTGGTGAGACGATCAACTATTACCCAAATAGTATCAAAACCACTTGCAGTCCTTGGCAATTTAGTGATGAAATCCATGGTAATGTTTTCTCATTTCCTTTCTGGGATTTCGGGTTGTTGAAGTAGACCTGATGGTTTCTGATGCTCAGCTTTGACCTTAGAACACGTCAAACATTCTCCTACGTATTTAGCAACATCGGCTTTCATACCCGGCCACCAAAAATGTTTCTTGAGATCTTTGTACATCTTCCCCGCTCCAGGATGTAATACGTTAAATTATAAGTCTATATATTAAATCAACGAGGTATCGTTTAGTTAATATAAAACTCATTAATAGCCCATAGTCTAATTTCTACAAGTGTCGTTCTTTTGTCCAAACCCCAATTATGGTACAAAGCCCAATTACCCAATTTTAATATTTTAGCCCAACATCATGATTACTTCGTCTTAAATAAGCATAATAATAACTTAGCTACGAGACATTAATTTAAAAATAACATTAACCATAACTTACAGTGATTAAAAATAGCGTAGCGTTACATGAACAGAATTTCGACTTACACCCGTACAACATTCGCTAACATACCCTTATTATTAGAATTTAAAATTAAAATTAAAATTAAAATATAATATATATATATATTTACGTATATAGATAGAGAGATGGATGGATATATCTTCTAAAAACTGAGCCAAAATACGCGAATTTATATGACCAGACCTGATACTGCTCACCATGCGATCGCATGGCTCTTTACCTTCCAGGCCATGCGATCGCATGGCTCCTTTTTCCAGCCCACATGTTGTTGTTTGCATTCTGCTGACGGTTTATATAATAATATATAATATATAAATAATTTATATAATTATTTAAATATTATATTTTATTCTTGTGCATAGTAGACTTGTAATTTTTAGTCCGTTACGTATAGCGTTGAGAGTTGACTTTGGTCCCAGTTACGGATTTTCGAACGTCCTTGCGTATAATTTAATATCTTGTACTTTGCGTTTTGCGTCTTGTACTCTTATAATTTTGAGACGTTTCTTATCAATAATTGGAACCTCTTTGATTGTATTTTGTACTTTTGAGCTTTTTGGTCGTTTGCGTCTTCAATTCATCGAATCTGTCTTTTGTCTTCACCTTTTATTATTTAAACGAATATCACTTGTAAATAGAACAATTGCAACTAAAAGCTTGTCTTTCTTGAGGGATAATGTTATGAAATATGTGTTCGATTTTAGCATTATCAATATTCCCACACTTGGGCGTTGCTTGTCCTTAAGCAATATAGTCTTGAAATAAAAATACTAGAATCACTTCTTTATTCTTCACACTTTGTACATCAGTGATTTTTATACGGCGGTATGAACAATGGTAGTAACGTTGTGGTTTACAGTCCCACATGACTATAAAAATTTAGATCCTTTAAGGAAATTGGATCTTTATGAAAACATTTGATCTTTTAAAAATTTAATCTAGCTTTTACCCTAGATAAGTTTTCCGGAATAACCCTTCACCGGTATTTTGTAAATTGTTTTTGTGGGTTTAGTGGGTTTCAGATTTGAAAATTTTAGCTCAAAACTTGTGGTTTTGTGTCACCCACTTGCTAACCTTGTATTGGGAAAGCAACACGTCCAGTATACTTGCTCCGTATATTACCTTTCGATAAACTACCGTCCGGTTGTAAAGGAAAGCGTTGAACAAGCAACTGTTAAGGCAATGTCCCCTGACATGCTTTTAATTGTGGTCTATAACGTGTCGGATGCAATTACTATCCTTGGTAGGAGCAATAGTAAAGCTCACCCTATAGTTTTTCGGTCTGGCACAAGGTCCTATCTTTGACCATGCTATGCAACCACCGTTCTTACGGTTGACACCCGATTTGGTTCAGGTGACCTAATGAATTCCAGGTGAATTCCTAGGATTTTACGTTCAATGGTAATGAACGCATAAAAAATGGGTTTTCAGAAAACAAATCGGTTTGTAGTTTTGATCAAAATATTTTCTCGTTCAAGCTCGAGTTTAGATATCATTGAATTTCATGAGTTTGTAATTCTCAATCTTTAAGGTCAATCTCAAGGATTGAGTAATATCAGTCTTAAAAGCTAATTTTTGATCTTTTAAGGAGATTATCCTTTCTGGGGATCTGATTCATTAGTCTTATCAAGCTAATTTGCACGGTGCCCTCCCCATTTTACGAGACAGATCCTCTCATGGTTAGGATAAGTCTGACCACTTGGCGACCCTGTTTGATGCTGAGGTCCGTGGATTTCCTGCTGATTTTAGTGATGACTTTTCTAGATTTTTCGTCAACCTACAGCTGGTCTGGACGACAACTTCCTGACCTAAATCAAGAAGCGCGTGTCTTTTTCAGAAGACTTTACTTCCTTTTAATGATGGAATTGATTCATCGTGTAGATCCATCTTTCTTTCAAATTTATTACAGTAAATCGGGTAAAACTGATTAGTTTAATCCAAAGCAAAAGTATCTTCAGTTATTTGTTACAAAAATATGTGACTTATGTTTTAAATAACTTGGTAAATTTTTTCCACACTTGGCTTTTATTTTCCTTTCTTTGTCTTTTTATTGTCCTCTATTCCATTTTGAATGAATTCTAACATTTTGGTTTATTTCTCAATTTATGTCCTTTCTGAGGTAACAATAATTTCGGTGTTAATACCTAGTTTTATCGTTCATAAATATGTATAAACATGATTTTGAATTCATTTAATTGAAAATTTTGAAAATTTTACTAGAATTGTGTAGTCAGTATATAAGACTAGGGCTGTTCTTTATTATCAGAGAGCACTAGATTCTAATACAACTACTGCTTTACTAGCATTTTTAATGGTAACCAAGTGTATAAGTTAAAATTTTAAAAATTCGAAAGAATTTAACCCCTTCCCACACTTAAGATCTTGCAATGCCCTCATTTGCAAGAAATCAGTAACAATTTAAATTATTTAGGGTTATTAGCGTAGAAAAATAATTAAATTTTATCAAAGTTTCCAAACATATTGGCGTTTGTTTGCTGAATGATAAATGGTGCACATCATTTGTTCATTCCGTCTTGTTGTTACATCATATTTGTTTTTCGTTTTATCGTCAAAAGTACTAGCTTTTGCTGAACTTAATGCCAGTCTTTGAAAATTTTGCTGTTTTATCCTGTTGTGTACATGAAATAAAATACATACAATACAAATATAAACATGCATGGTAATTTGAAATGGGACTTAAAATCCTACTTTCAAATAAAATATGAAATATTAGTACAAAATAAAAATATTAAACATTAAAAGTATCATAATATAATGTGTTTAAACATAAACAAACAGAAATAATAAAAATAAAAATCATAAAAATTACCAACAGGAACTAAATCAATCTGGATAGGGGTTCCAGTTCATGTCGTCGTCTGGGTTCCATGCTTGGTGATAGGTGTACTGGTAGGCCTGGTTAGGATCGTCGAGAGTATATGGTGGTCTCATCTCGGGCTGGTGTGGAGGATAGTAAGCGGGTCGGGTCGAAACGTAGTAATCCTGAGGTGACAGCCGGCTCATAATCTGACGCTGATGATAGTCCCATCTATCATGCTGTCGTTGCTTGTAATGCTCGTAATCATTCCGGGCTTGCCACTGCTCCATCCAACGAAATCTCTCCGCGTTTGTCATATCTACCTCATCTATATGCTGGTAGACATCAGTCATAGCCTCCCGAATGACATCCCTAATGTCATCCACTTCCTCTATTTCCTCGTCTGATCCTCTCTCTACCTGTGGATGACTACCTTCATAGGGTATTACCTGGTTGCGTCTACTCTTCAATACCTTAGCACCCACATAACCTTCAATCCTAAAGGCTCGACATGTTCCCTACATTTCAAAAGTGGACCCCCTTGGTCCTTATCTACACCTAAATACTCTCCAATGAGAGTAACAAAAATACCTCCTCCAATTATCCCCCCTTCCTGTATTCCTTCAACCATCTTAGATAAATAAAAACCAACACAGTAGGGGATATTAACAAAGCCTCTTGGGTCTCGAATACACTTTAGGTAAAATAAATCATGTAAGGTCAATGTTTCCTTGTTGTGACCTCTCTGTGTAATCGAGTTAGCCAAAAATCTATGAATTATACGAAGCTCGGCTTTGTTAATATGTAAGTAGGAGTGTTTTCCTCCCAGTGTAAAAATATTATAGTTTGACATACGCCTCCAGACGGTGTTCGCGTCAAAATTCCTATCTACCCTTTCACCACGATAAATCAAATTCATACAATCGGGTAGTAGCAATTCACTAGGAGTGTAAATCTGTAATGCCCTGGCCATGTCCAGCATGGACATCCTGTACATCCTACGGCCAAGTATAAATCTAAGAAAACTTCTATCATCTAATCTATCTACATCTACATTTAATGCTATAGTACTCATCAGCTCAACACACCATTCCTTATATACAGGTCTACGAATGGTGAATAGATGTTCCCAATCAGTAAAAGAAGAACTACCATACCTTTGAATCAGATGCTCCCTAACACGGTCAGCTAGTTGGACCCTTTCCAAAGGATTCCAATCAATTACCCTAGGCACCTCTACATCTTTCGTTACTAATTTGAATTTATTACTTTGATATGCCGGGTAATCTCTCCAGCTTCTATCGAATCTCAGATTAGGATGCAATGCATGTTCAGGAATCGTTGGGTATTCTAGTGGCGGATGCATCGGTACTACTATGAATTCATTATCAAACTGTAGCGGATCATAATAAGGTACATGTTGATCAGGCTGATGTTGTTGTTCCTGTTGTGGTTCTTGTTCGGGTTCTGGCTCATTTTGCGGCTCATATTCTGGTTCAGGTTCTTGTTGTGGTTGTCTAGATGATGATGAAGCACCAGCAGTATCGGTTTTCTGCAAAACACATTAAACACAAAATTTGTGCATCCAAATATGCATTAGTGTTAGCAAAATAACAACTTAAATTAACCACAATAACATGTTCAATCAAAATTAAACTTATACACATTTTCACATTTTTTTTACATTTCTACACTTTTTCAAATAAGCACATATGAAAATGTATACAAAGTTCATAAGCATTTAACTCAAATAACATGTCAAAATAGTCATTACTAACAATTAAACCAGTTTCAAATGGCAATTATATCAAATTAATCAAGTTCATGAATTTTAGACTTAAAAAGTCTACTTTAATCTCCAAAAATCATGTTTAGGATCAATGTTTGGATCATTTAGCTACCTAAACATGTTACACTACTTAATTTAGCAATAATTCATGACAAAAATCGGCCATAACCTGTTTATATCAAAAAGCCCCAAATTGCTCAAGAACACAAACCCTAGATTTCTAAAATTTTTGAAGTTTTTGGCTTCAAATCATGTTAATTAGCATCAATCTAGGTTATACATGCATAAAATACTAACAATTTAACACTAATTACACTAGAAATTAACAAAATTGCATTAGGTAAAATATTGGTAATTATCACAAAAACTAGAAAATTTTAGAGTTTAGGGGTGTAATTTTTACCTTTTTGTTGAAGAATCCGAACCTAGGCATGATTAGAGCAAGAAATTTGAAGAATTACGGTGAAAAAAATGGTGAAATTTGGTGAGGATTTGAGAGATTTTCGTGTATGTGTGTGTGTATTGTGGAGAGACAGAACAGCTCGCTGGAGTTTAAGTTCCTGACCTGATTTTGGCCACCATGCAATCGCATGGATTTACAGGCCAAATCCCATGCGATCGCATGGTGTCTGGTATTTTTTTTTTTTTTTTATAAAAACCTTATAATTTCTAAAACATAAATTAATAATATTTTAAAATTTTGTCTCTTTTTAGCAGTGAGGGTGTTTCGGATCGTTGTCCTAGTCCGTCCCTCGACAAAATTTTAAAATTTGTCAATTCAAAGCTCAGTTTTAAAAGCAAAGATTTTTGGGTTTTTTAAATGTTTTTGGCATACTTTAATTCAATAAGGCTAAAAATAATGATAATAAAAGTTATCGCCCCTCCCTTGGGTAAAACAATTTCGGTTCAATGACCTAGTCTTCAACTTACGACGAATTTTAAAAATCATATTTTTAACTTATCGAAATAAAGTAAATTTTTGTTTTTAAATTCACACCAAACTTAAATTTAAAATGCATAAAATTAAAAATTCATATTAATAAAATTGAAAATTCACACCAAACTTTTATTATATTTTTCTTTTTATACAACAAACTTATATTAAAAATATTAATTTTTTAAATATTTATAATTTTAAATATATTAATTTTAAAAGGTTTACAATGTTAATTTAATATTAATTTTAAAAACAAAGTAAAAATAAAATTAAAAATCTTTTTGGTATTTTATCCCACTTTAATCAATCAAATATTATCAAAAATATACGCCCCTCTTTTCGGTAAAGTAATTTCGGCTATATTACCTAGTTTTACTCCTGACGAATTTCTGAAATATTTTGGGTTGATTGATTAAAGATATTTATACCTTAAGAATAAACGGTAAATTTCGCAGTGATGTAATAAATTTTTGTATGATATCAATAATTTCGGTCGCAAAACCTAATTTTATTGAATACCAATTTAATACTTTATAGCGAACAATTTAGCGTTTATTACCAAAAGGTTAAAAATAATAAAAATAGAAATAAAAACTGTACATACTTACCTGTGAAATAGAATTCTTAGTGACCTGCTTTAGCCCACTCATAAGATAGTCGGACTAATTGGTTTTTCATAGCTACATAGGCGTAACCTCGAGCATTCAACGTTTTTTCTTCGAAACATATGAACGGTCCATCTCTGCATAAAGTAACGAATTTGGTATACGAATATGTTTGATTCGTCAAACATTTTTCTTCGTGTGACCATTTTCTGCATTTGTGACATCTTTCAAGGTGTCATGCTCTTCTCTTCGCTGCAGATTTTGATTTTCCTTTACCAAACTGTAACTTATTATTTTCGTTCCTGGATTCTTTTCTTACTCCGTCCAATTTACCTCTGATTAATGATACTATTTCACTTGGAAGGGTGTCATTATTACGTTTAGTGATCAAAGCGTGTAGCATTAGACCATGGTTTAGTTCATAGGAAGTCTTCATCTCGTAACACCTAAAAAAAATAAAAATTCAGAATGGGGGGAGAAGACTAGTTCTTTAGGGTCTGCTAGGGAAAGACCATTCGGATTCCATTTTCGAGAACTACATGAAAACAGAAAATCTAACTCTAACAGAAATACATATTACCCTAAAAAGATTTGAACCTCCCCACACTTAGTTGAAATTGTGATTAACGTTATTTTCAATTGGATCATCAACAACTTGTATATCTTTGACTTTTACTTCAATCCATTTGTTGATTTCCTCCGTAACTTTTACAAATTCAACTAACATCGCCTTTTCTTTTGGCGATAAATTAGATATCAATCGGTTACATAACTTAAAGTTTCCCTTAATCTTAGCATCGTGAATTCGTTTATAAAGTTTCTTCGTTGAACTGTTAAAAACGGGTTCATCTAATTTCTTATCATCAACGGGGTTCTTTGTGATCGGATCATCATTAAGTGTTTCTTCATCTTCCCCACACTTATGCATTTTTATTGGTTTAACAGTTTTGGTTGGTGGAGATCTAAACTTTCGGTTCACAAAGGTGATCGATGTATCACCATCCCTAAGTGTCATTCTACCTTCTCTTAGATCAATGAATGCCTCGGTGGTTGCTAAAAATGGGCGACCTAAATTTAGAGGAATATCAAGGTTTTCCTCCATATTAATCACTATGAAGTTTGCAACAAAGGTCAAACTTCCCACGTTAATAAGTAAATTATTTGCTATTCCAACCAGGTGTTTAATGGTTTGGTCAAATGATTGAACACCTATTTTGGTTGGTTTTAATTTACCCATACCTAATCTTTTGTATAAGGAAAGAGGCATAATATTTGCACTTGCTCTTAAATCTGCGAGTCCATTATATATAGCACCATCATTAAGCAAGCAAGAAATGATAAATTCACCCGGGTCTCCTGCTTTAGTAAGTCGAGTTGGTTTGTAAACCTTTTTCGGGTGTTCTTTTCTTGGTTCTTTCACTTCTATTTGAACTTCTTGTTCACATTTTTTTTCGTTTCTTGGAATGGGAGGTTTGTATAAGAATTCTTCTTCATCACTCCAATTTGAATCCTCCCTATTTTCCAATTTTGATTTTTCATATGTTGTTGATAACATATTTATGTTTTCATTTTGAAGATTTTCTTGGGTGGTGAAATTATGATTGACTTCATTGTCAGCTTCCATCGGACCATGTATGTAATGTTTAACTCTGTGACCATTAACTTTAAATTCAATCCCATTTGAATTTATTAACTCTATCGTTCCGTATGAGAAAACTCTTTTGACTATGAATGGTCCAGACCATCTTGATTTCAATTTTCCAAGAAATAGCTTGAATCGTGAATTGAAAAGAAGAACTCTGTCTCCTTCTTTAAATTCTTTTGAACTTCTGATTCTTTTATCATGCCATTTCTTCGTTCTTTCTTTATAGATTAACGAATTTTCATATGCTTCATGTCTTAATTCTTCTAATTCATTTAGTTGACTTAATCGTAGATGTCCGGCTTCATGTAAATCAAGATTACATGTCTTCAAAGCCCAAAATGCTTTGTGTTAAATTTCTACTGGAAGATGACATGCTTTTGCGTAAACGAGTCTAAAAGGTGTGGTTCCAATTGGAGTTTTGTAGGTTGTTCTAAAAGCCCAGAGTGCATCCTCCAATTTCATGGACCATTCCTTCGGATTTGATCCTACGGTTTTCTCTAGAATACGTTTTAAAGCTCGGTTGGTATTTTCAACTTGTCCACTTGTCTGTGGATGATATGCGGTGGAGATTTTATGAGTTACTCCATATCTTTTTAGAACTTTCTCAAGTTGATTATTACAAAAATGAGTACCCCGATCACTTATTAAAGCTTTCGGTGTTCCAAACCTTGCAAAAAGACGTTTTAAAAAGTTGACTACCACTCGTGCATCGTTAGTTGGGAGAGCTTGTGCTTCCGCCCATTTAGATACATAATCAATGGCAACGAGAATGTAAAGATTATTATGAGATTTTGGAAATGGACCCATAAAGTCAATACCCCAAACGTCAAATACTTCACATACTTGAATGACATTTTGTGGCATTTCATCACGTTGACTTATTTTTCCGGCCCTTTGACAAGCATCACAGGATTTGCAAAGAAGGTGTGCGTCTTTGAAAATTGTAGGCCAATAGAATCCAGCATCGTAAACTTTTTTTGCTATAAGTTGAGGCCCATAATGCCCTCCTGTTGGTCCTATATGACAATGGTTTAAGATTTGACTAGCTTCATCTCCGAATACACATCGGCGTATTATTCCATCGGGACAACTTTTAAACAAATGTGGATCTTCCCAGAAATAGTGTTTTATATCACTAAAGAATTTCTTTCGTTTTTGGTACGATAATCCTTTTTTAAGGAATCCACATACTAAGTAGTTTGCATAGTCTGCAAACCATGGAATTTCATTATAATCTATCTTCAATAGATATTCATCAGGAAAGTTGTCTTGTATGGCCGATTCATTTAGAACTTCTAATTCAGGATTTTCAAGACGAGAAAGATGATCAGCGGCGAGATTTTCTGCTCCCTTTTTATCTCGGATTTCAATATCGAACTATTGTAAGAGTAAGATCCAACGGATTAATCGTGGTTTGGCATCTTGTTTCGAAAATAGGTATCTAAGAGCAGAATGGTCGGTATAGACCACCGTTTTAGCTAGAACGAGTTATGATCGAAATTTGTCAAAAGCAAAGACAATAGCAAGGAGTTCTTTTTCAGTAGTTGTATAGTTCATTTGTGCTCCTTGTAACGTCTTACTAGCATAATAAATAGGTTGAAATCGTTTTTCAATCCTTTGTCCTAAAACGGCTACCATTGCAAAATCACTTGCATCGCACATAAGTTCAAACGGTAGATTCCAATTTGGAGTTATCATGATCGGCGCATTAGTGAGTTTCTCTTTAAGAATATTAAAAGATTTGATGCATTCATCTGAAAAGATGAATGGAGCATCTTTTTCTAGGAGTTTATTCATAGGAGTGGCAATTTTAGAAAAATCTTTTATGAAACGTCGGTAAAAACCGGCATGCCCTAGAAAACTCCTAACTCCTCTAACATTGGTGGGATGTGAAGTTTAGCAATTACATCTACTTTAGCTCTATCCACTTCAATTCCTTCCTTTGAGATTTTATGTCCAAGAACGATGCCTTCTTTAACCATGAAATGGCATTTCTCCCAATTAAGTACTAGATTTGATTGTTCGCATCTAATAAGCATTCGTTCAAGATTAACTAGACATGATTCAAATGTATCACCGAAGACTGAAAAGTCATCCATGAAAACTTCCATGCATTCTTCTATCATGTCGTGAAAAATCGCCATCATGCACCTTTGAAAGGTTGCAGGGGCGTTGCAAAGTCCAAATGGCATGCTTTTGAAAGCAAAAGTACCATAAGGGCACGTGAATGTGGTTTTTT
Source organism: Rutidosis leptorrhynchoides (assembly GCF_046630445.1). Lineage (NCBI taxonomy): Eukaryota > Viridiplantae > Streptophyta > Magnoliopsida > Asterales > Asteraceae > Rutidosis > Rutidosis leptorrhynchoides. The sequence continues at coordinate 293,200,356 of NC_092338.1, forward strand.
CTTAGTCCTCGGGTGCTATTGGAATTTGAAAATATCCGAAAAAACCATCAAGAAAACAATAGTAACTATTTCTGGCTAATCGTTCCAACATTTGATCAATGAAAGGTAAGGGAAAGTGATCTTTTCTGGTGGCGTCATTTAATTTTCTATAATCAATACAGACATTCCATCCTGTTACCGTTCTAGTAGGAATAAGCTCATTTTTCTCATTTGTGATGACAGTCATGCCACCCTTCTTAGGCACGCATTGAACTGGGCTTACCTATGGACTATCAGAAATTGGATAAATTAAACCTGCATCAAGCAGTTTAATATTTTCTTTCTTAACAACATCTTACATATTAGGATTTAGTCTTCATTGGCATTGCACATACGTTTTATGACCTTCTTCCATAAGGATTTTATGCGTGCAATACGAAGGACTTATTCCTTTAATGTCATGAATCTTCCATGCAATAGCTGGTTTATGAGCTTTCAACACAGAAATGAGTTGAGATTTTTCATTTTCAGTAAGAGAAGACGATATTATTACAGGTAATTCAGACTCACCATGTAAATAAGCATATTCCAAATGGTTTGAAAGTGGCTTTAACTCTAATGTCGGTGGTTCTTCTATCGATGATTTATATCGATATCTGTCTTCTTCTTTTAGCATTTGAATTTCTTCTGTTGTTGGTTCATATCCATTAGCCATAAGTGTAGCTAACATTTTAGTTTCATCAATTGGTTCAGTTCCTTCTCCTAAAGAACATTCTCCTATTCCTTGTAATTCTGGAAATTCTTCTAACAATTCTGCATGTGATTCTATAGTTTGAATATAATAACATGTATCATCTACAGATTGCGATTGTTGCATGGCTCTATCAACAGAAAAGGTAACACTCTCGTCCTCTATAATTAGGGTCAATTTCTTACCAAACACGTCTATTATTGCTTTAGCCGTGTTTAAGAATGGTCTTCCTAATATGAGAGGAACTCGAGAATCTTCTTCCATATCCAGAATAACAAAATCTACTGAAAATACTAAAGTTCCAACTTTAACTAGCATATTTTTCATTATCCCTCTAGGATATTTTACTGATCGATCGGCTAGTTGTATGCTTATTCGTGTTGGTTTCAATTTTCCAAGGTCAAGTTTAGCGTATAGTGAATACGGCATTAAATTTATACTAGCACCTAAGTCTGCCAATGCTTCTATTGAACTAAGGCTACCCAGAAAACATGGAATTGTGAAACTTCCTGGATCTGATAATTTTTCTGGTATCTTATTCAACAGCACTGCTGAACAGTTTGCATTCATAGTAACAGCCGAGAGTTCTTCCATTTTCTTTCTATTTATGATTAAATCTTTCAGAAATTTAGCATATCTAGGCATTCCTGAAATCACATCAATAAAAGGAAGATTGACATTTATTTGTTTAAACATATCCAAAAATTTGGATTGCTCGGCTTCAAGTCTCTCTTTTTTCATTTTACTTGGGTAAGGAAAGTTTTAGCCTTAACTGTGTTATCTTCATTAACCTTTTCAACTACCGGTTCTTTTTCTTTATCTTGATTAGATTGTGGTTCTTGTGGAATAGGAATAGCTTCATCAGAAATTACAGGTATTTCAGGTGGTTTAAGTGTAATACCACTTCTTGTGGAAATGGCTTTAGCTGTTTCATTTCGAGGGTTAGCATTTGTATCACTAGGTAGACTTCCCGGTTTTCTTTCACCTATCAACCTTGCTAGGTTGCTCACTTCTTGTTCCAAATTTTGAATAAAAGATTGTTGATTTCTAAATGCTTTAGCATTTTGTTCATTGGTTTGTTTCTGAGATGTGAAAAACTGCGTTTGAGATTCAACTAGCTTCGACATCATGTCTTCTAAATTTGGCTTTTTATCATCAGTTTGTGGTAGTTTGTTTTGAAAATTAGGTCTTTGCTGATTGTAAGTATTGTTGGATACTTGTTGATTACTAGGACCTTGTTGGTTGTTGTATGGAACATTTCGGTTATAATTCTGATTTTGATTGTAGATCGGTCTTGGCGGTTGATAATTATTCTGATAATTATTTCCAGGCCTTTGGTTTATGTATGAAACATTCTCTCTTTGTTCCATTGTTAGTTCAATACTGAGACAATCTTTTGTCAAATGTGGTCCTCCACACTGCTCACAACTAATTCTTATTGAGTGAATATCCTTAGTCATCTTTTCCATTCGTCTCTCGACAGCATCTATCTTTGCAGAAATGGAATCTAAGTCATGGCTAGAATCGGCTCTAGCTGCTTTAGATGATCTAACAATATCTTTTTCTTGGTGCCACTCATGTGAGTGGGAAGCAGTGTTATCAATAATTTTGTAAGCATCAGTTACGGTTTTCTTCATAATGGAACCACCAGCTGCTATATCGATGTCTTTTCTTGTAGTGATGTCGCATCCTTGGTAGAATATTTGTACTATTTGACAGGTGTCTAAACCATGTTGCGGACATCCTCTTAATAACTTTCCAAATATTGTCCACGCCTCATATAGAGTTTCATTTGGCTTTTGTGTGAACGTAACAATTTCTCCTTGAAGTCTCACGGATTTAGATGTCGGAAAGAATTGTTTAAGAAAATTTTCAACTAAAACATCCCATGTATCAATCGCCCCTTCAGGTAACGATTCTAACCAATCTTTGGCTTCTCCCTTTAAAGTCTAGGGAAATAACATGAGATATATCTGTTCATCCTCCACTTCTCTTATTTTAAATAGAGTACAGATCCTATTAAAGGTACGAAGATGTTCATTTGGATCTTCCTTTGGCGCAAAACTAAATTGGCATTGATTAGTTACCATGTGTAGAATTTGTCCTTTGATTTCATAATCTGGCGCATTAATGTCTGGTTGAGTAATTGCGTGACCTTGACCAGTGCGTTTAGCTCTCATTCGGTCTTCCATACTTAGAGGTTCCAGATTCTCCATAATTGAATTTGTTGAATCTGAATCACTAAAGGATTCTGATTTAATGGTTGGTTCCTCTACAATCTCTGTTTGAATGATTGGTGGTTCCGGAGGAAAGATTAATGGTTCAGGATCTATGAATTATCCCTGAATATTCTCCGGATTCTCAATTGTGAGGTCGGGTTCAAAAAATGGATTATCGGAAATTTGAATTGGAGTACTTGGTCGACTGGATGACGATTCTAAAGAAAAATCAACGGCGACAATATTTGCTAGATGTCTTGATCTGGTTACAGGTGGTGAACGTACAAAAGGTGATGAACTTTTTGCTCGGTGCATTCACTGAATATCCTATTAGTTTTTAAAAAGAAAGAAAAATTATATAAGTTATCCAATTAATAGACTTTTCTGATTTTGCCCACGTTTCGAATAGCCAAAAGATGCAGCAGATCTCAATATAATTGAGTACTGTTTGGCTCCAATAACCCGGTCCACATACAAATCCAACTATTACTACGAACCAGAAAATTTTGATGTCTATCAATTTAACCACTTAAAATAATTTTTCGTTTTGAAATTTTAGAGAAAAATAGAAAAAAAATCTATGTCCTAAAAACTAGAGCGTTGAGAAATAAGAAAGAAAAAGAGCGCATCAAAAAACGTCGAAAAATAAAAAGAACGTAGCGCGTCGAAACTTAAAAAGGAACTAAAAACTAAGAATTAAAATTTACGTCTAAAGATATTAAAGCTTAGAGAAATATTATATCCCAAAACGGCAATAACTTAAAAAGGGTATAAAAATATAAAAACGGCATCGCAAAACTCTAAAGCACCTAAATCTTAGTCTAAAGAAAAAGCACTTAAGGGATTTTACGGCAAATCTTAAAAATCTAGAAATAAAAATAACTATGGCAAAAACTATATATTAAACTAAAACGAGCGAAAAATACAAATATTACGCTAAAACGAATAAAAAGATACAAAATACAAAAAATAAACTTAAAGTTGTAAAAAGTAAATTTTTTTTATAAAAATATTATTTTTATATTATTTATTTTATAAAACTATTAATTTTATAATTTAATAAAACTGAATTAAAACTAAATAATACAAATTAATTAAATAACACTAAACTAAATAATAAATAAATAAAACCTAATTAGGGTTTTAATAAATTATAATTAATAATAATACTCCGTAATGATTGCTGTTGGAGTCAACTGTGGCGTGTCAGAGACCCTCATGCGATCGCATGAGAATTTGCCTTCGGGCTCATGCGATCGCATGGGCTAGGTTTTCGGGCCAGAGAGTGGGCTGCTACAGTACGGGCCTCGAGTCTTTTTTTTCTGTTTTATATTTATAGAAAATATTTATATAAAACTTAAATTTTTACAAACTAAAATAAAAATAAAGAAACTTTATAAAACTTATATATTTAACAATCTCTTAAAAATATTTAAATTTTGTTTTTCTTTTTATATTTTCATATATTTAAAACGTATTTTTACAAAAACGTATTTTTACAAAAGGAAACTAAAAATTAATAAAAATATTTTTTATATATATATATATATATTTAGCGTTGCGCTTTCGGTGTTTATGTGTTCCCCGACAGCGGCGCCAAAAAATACTTGATGTGTGCGAGGGGTACTAGGAAATAGTATTATTTTTACAACGAAATACTATTAAATACGATACAATTTTACACAAGATATTTATTTATTTATAGAATGGATATACCTAAACCTTGCTACAACAGTTATAGGCAGTGTACCTAATCGTACAGTATTGTAGTTTTTAGTAAGTCCGGTTCGTCCACAGGGAACTCTTAAACAAGCTTAACGCTATAATTTTAAAAACTATATTTGTAAAAATACAAAAATATATATAAGTAGTATTATTATTATAAAAGGGGGTTTTTACTGTTTAATGATCGGTTTGTCGATTTTAAAACTTAAGTCGCAGTTAAAACCTAATGTAAAATACTAAAAATAAATACAACTTAATTTAAAGCGTAAAGTAAATAACGATAATGAAATTGCGATAAATAAAAATGCGATAAATAAAAAGTATGACAATTAAAGAGTACGATAATTAAAAGTGCAATTAAATACAATGACAATAAATAAAAGTGCGATAATTAAAAGTGCAATTAAATATAAAATAAAGGAAATTAAATATGAAATAAAGGAATTATGCTTATTTAAACTTCCGTAATCATGATGTTTGACGTGTTGTTTTTAGTTTATTCCCATGGGTTAATTGTCCTTTGTCCTGGATTATTCGATATGTCCATACGGATTTGTCCATAATAGTCCATCAGTCATAATCATAAAGTGTGAAAGTCTTCGTCAAATTATTCTTATTCCTGAAGTCAAATATTCCAACTAATTGGGAATTCGAATTGTAACAAGGTCTTAATACTTTGTTTAATGAATACACCAGGTTATCGACTGCGTGTAGACCAAGGTTTTACTACTTTGTTAACAATTATACCAATTACCCTTGAATGTAATCCACCCCTGTTTCAACAAGTCTATTAATTATTAATCCAGTTCCGTATCCGGTAAAATGAATAATTATTGGTATTTATAGATATCCCGCCCACCGTACCCAGTCAAGCGTATGTGATTATATATAAATACGTCAAATTATAAGTCTATATATTAAATCAACGAGGTATCGTTTAGTTAATATAAAACTCATTAATAGCCCATAGTCTAATTTCTACAAGTGTCGTTCTTTTGTCCAAACCCCAATTATGGTACAAAGCCCAATTACCCAATTTTAATATTTTAGCCCAACATCATGATTACTTCGTCTTAAATAAGCATAATAATAACTTAGCTACGAGACATTAATTTAAAAATAACATTAACCATAACTTACAGTGATTAAAAATAGCGTAGCGTTACATGAACAGAATTTTGACTTACACCCGTACAACATTCGCTAACATACCCTTATTATTAGAATTTAAAATTAAAATTAAAATTAAAATATAATATATATATATATATACGTATATAGATAGAGAGATGGATGGATATATCTTCTAAAAACTGAGCCAAAATACGCGAATTTATAGGACCAGACCTGATACTGCTCACCATGCGATCACATGGCTTTTTGCCTTCCAGGCCATGCAATCGCATGGCTCCTTTTTCCAGCCCACATGTTGTTGTTTGCATTCTGCCGACGGTTTATATAATAATATATAATATATAAATAATTTATATAATTATTTAAATATTATATTTTATTCTTGTGCATAGTAGACTTGTAATTTTTAGTCCGTTACGTATAGCGTTGAGAGTTGACTTTGGTCCCAGTTACGGATTTTCGAACGTCCTTGCGTATAATTTAATATCTTGTACTTTGCGTTTCGCGTCTTGTACTCTTGTAATTTTGAGACGTTTCTTATCAATAATTGGAACCTCTTTGATTGTATTTTGTACTTTTGAGCTTTTTGGTCATTTGCATCTTCAATTCGTTGAATCTGTCTTTTGTCTTCACTTTTTATTATTTAATAAAATATCACTTGTAAATAGAACAATTGCAACTAAAAGCTTGTCTTTCTTGAGGGATAATGCTATGAAATATGTGTTCGTTTTTAGCATTATCAATATGTGATGATAACTTCATGCAATTTGACAATTACTTGTGTAAATGGCCTTTAGTCTCGGGTACTTCGATCTCTTTTCCAATTTTTCCCACTCTAATTTATTACTTTATTTTGATTTCATGTAATGAGGGCATTACATGATCTCAAGTGTAGGGGGAGAGATAAATTCTCGTGGACTTAACTTTAAACAAAATTAAGACCTACTTTTAAAATTTTCCTAAGTGTTTTGTTGAATTGTTGAAAAGTTTTGGTCAAAATTAAGCCATAACTTACCTTATTTTGAATGGTTAAAGTTCTATTCATTTTTGGTTCAAGTTTCAACTTGAATGGTTAAAGTTCCATTCAAGTGTAGGGGAAGTAAAGTCTTCCCGGTTTCAAAAATTCGGTGGTTAAAGTCCACCCTCTTATGTTTCAAAAATAAACTTGAATGGTTAATTTACTTGGTGTAGGAGACTTCCTAATCTACACCATTTTACATTTAGCAATGCTAAGTGTCTTGGGAAGAGGAGCCTTGAGCTTCACAAAGTGCTATCCTTTTTAGGAGCAATGGTTTCGTGCTAGTGTTGCTAGACAACACAACCTTTAGCCAAAAGCTATGACACCCTTGTGCAATCAATTAATGGAAAGGTAGTAACTACTTCCTACCTTTTCTTAAAATAAGCATAAAAGCTTGTTATGTGGGAAGTAGATGAGTGAACAAAAGCCTCAAGCTTTGACACTCGCAATGTTTCATTTTGGAAGTAAAGTCTTCCAAGTGATGTTTGTTCCAAGATTGGGAGTAAAGTCTCCTAAATTATGCTCGATCCTCTTAAAGGAAGTTAAAGTCTTTCTAGTGCTTCAAAATTTAGAATTGGTGGACTCTCTTATTTAGCCACGTAGGGCCCTAATTACATGAACCTCTGTCAATGCTTTCGCCCTACTATGAGAGAAATCATAGAGTTGTGATAGAAAGCTTGATGAATGCCGGTCATTCCGAGCCCGGGGTGACCAATAAAGGTGGGGTACCCAATCCCTTACCTTTGGCACACCCACCTTAACCCTATACTTGGAATTGACGATTATAATTTGAAATTGATGACCATTATTTGGAATTGACAAAAATAGGTGTTTTGGGGGCATGGAGGTGGAAGAGGGATAGCCATCCGGGTTGATTAGGTGAGCATACTTTTTGGAGGCATACACTTTACACGATGTACTTCTTGGTAGATAGTGATTTTTTATGATATTCATGGCCCTTATTCATTTGGGGTGAATTCGGATCATTTTGGATACACTTTCAGATTTTCATCATGATTTGGAGCTTATCACATACATTTAGGTATTTTGGGTCACTTTGCATTGGTTTGGGTTAGATTGAGAAGCTTTTGGGTAATTAAGGTTATTTTGATGGGTAACTTTGTGATTTGTTGGCTCTCCCGCGAATACTATGTTGTTGATCAAAGGCAAAGAAGGTCAAAGGTTGATATGAAGAGTTTTGGTGCTTGATTGGTGCTAGTTGAGGAAATTGATAGTTGTTTGTTAGAGGTTATGCTTTGTGTTGATACTTGGTGATGTTAGACCTTCTTGAAGCTTGTTGTGAAGTTTTTGAATGATATTGGTGAAATGTCCCGTTCATATTAATTATAAACATTCCATATTAATTGATTTCGTTGCAAGGTTTTGACCTCTATATGAGACGTTTTTCAAAGACTGCATTCGTTTTTAAAACAAATCATAACCTTTATTTTATCGACAAGGTTAAAAAGACACCACCTAGATTATCAAGAAATGATAATCTAAAAATATCACACTTACACACTACCAATACATATTGGTTTACAATATTAATATGTTACAACAAAGTAAATCTCGAATGCAGTTTTAAACAATATTATACAATCATGCTGACACCGAATCTTGTCCATATTTTAGCATGCAACTGCGAAAGCTTTTAATAATCACATGAGAATAAACATGCTTTAAACGTCAACAAAAATGTTGGTGAGATATAGGTTTAACCTATATATTTATCAAATCGTAATAATAGACCACAAGATTTCATATTTCAATATACATCCCATACATAGAGATAAAAATCATTCATATGGTGAACACCTGGTAACCGACATTAAAAAGATGCATATAAGAATATCCCCTATCATTCCGAGAAATCCTTCGGACATGATAAAAACGAATTCGAAGTAATAAAGCATCTGGTACTTTGGATGAGGTTCGTTAGGCCCAATAGATCTATCTTTAGGATTCGCGTTAATTAGTAGATCGGTTTACTAATTCTTAGGCTACCAAGCAAAAGGGGCATATTCGGCTTCGATCATTCACCCATATAATGTAGTTTCAATTACTTGTGTCTATTTCGTAAAACATTTATAAAATTGCATGTATTCTCATCCCAAAAATATTAGATTTTAAAGGTGGGACTATAACTCACTTTCACAGATTTTTACTTCGTCGGGAAGTAAGACTTGGCCACTGGTCGATTCACGAACCTATAACAAATATGTACATATATATCAAAGTATGTTTAAAATATATTTATAACATTTTTAATATGTTTTAATGATTTGAGTTTATTAAGTCAGCTGTCCTCGTTAGTAACCTACAACTAGTTGTCCACAGTTAGATGTACAGAAATAAATCGATATATATTATCTTGAATCGATCCACGACCTAGTGTATACACGTCTAAGGCTAGATCACAACTTAAAGTATATATATTTTTGGAATCAACCTCAACCCTGTATAACTAACTCAAAAATTACTGCATATAGAGTGTCTATGGTTGTTCCAAATAATATATATACATGGGTCGATATGATATGTCAAAACATTTGCATACGTGTTTATGGTATCCCAAGATTACATAATATATTAGAATACATGTATAATACAATATAAGTTAGCTAGGATATGATTAATATAGATTTGTTACCAATTTTCACGTAGCTACAACAAGCAAAATTATCCAATCTTGTTTTACCCATAAATTCTTCGTTTTAAATCCGTTTTGAGTGATTCAAGTTGCTATGGTTTCATATTGAAATTAGGTTTATGAATCTAAATAGAAAAAGTATAATTTTATAGTCGGAAATACAGATTACAAGTCGTTTTTGTAAAGGTAGTCATTTCAGCCGAAAGAACGACGTCTTGATGACCATTTTGAAAAACATACTTTCACTTTGAGTTTAACCATGATTTTTGGATATAGTTTCATGTTCATAATAAAAATCATTTTCCCAGAAGAACAACTTTTAAATCAAAGTTTATCATAGTTTTTAATTAACTAACCCAAAACAGCCCGCGGTGTTACTACGACGGCGTATATCCGGTTTCACGGTGTTTTTCTTGTTTTCAGGTTTTAAATCATTAAATTAGCATATCATATAGATATAGAATATGTGTCTAGTTGATTTTAAAAGTCAAGTTAGAAGGATTAACTTTTTTTTGAGAACATGTTTAGAATTAACTAAACTATGTTCTAGTGATTACAAGTTTAAACCTTCGAATAAGATAGTTTTATATATATGATTCGAATGATGTTATGAACTTCATTACTACCTCAAGTTTTGTGGATAAACCTACTAGAAATGAGAAAAAATAGATCTAGCTTCAAAGGATCCTTGGATGGCTTGAGAGTTCTTGAAGCAAAATCATGACACGAAAACAAGTTCAAGTAAGATTTCCACTCGAAATAAGATTGTTATAGTTATAGAAATTGAATCAAAGTTTGAGTATGAGTATTACCTTGATTAGAAAGATATCTTACTGTAAATAAGAAAGATTTCTTGAGTTTGGATGATCACTTGAAATGGATTTGCAAGATTGAAAGTAAGCTAGCAAACTAGGAAGTGTTGTTGGTGTGTTCTTGAGTAGTTGTTTTGTATGTTGACCTAGGTTACCTAGATTGAGCTAGATTATGAAGGAAATGATGAAGAACACTTAGAACAATAAGAGAGTAATTTAGAGAGAGTAATGTGATGCATAAAAATGGAAATCAAATTGTGTTTGTGGTAGGTGTAATGAGGCGTGAATATGGAGTCAAATATAGGCTCCATTACTTTGTTGTTTTGTTAGATATTTCATGCTAGTTGCCAAATAATGGTTTCTACATGTGTTAGGTGACTCACAAGGGCTGCTTAAAGTTAATAATTGGATTGTATATACCATTAGTAAATACATTTAGAAGCTGGGTATTGTACGAGTACGAATACGGGTGCATACGAGTAGAATTGTTGATGAAAATGAACGAGGATGTAATTGTAAGCATTTTTGTTAAGTAGAAGTACTTTGATAAGTGTCTTGAAGTCTTTCAAAAGTGTATGAATACATATTAAAACACTACATGTATATACATTTTAACTGAGTCGTTAAGTCATCGTTAGTCGTTACATGTAAGTGTGGTTTTGAAACCTTTAAGTTAACGATCTTGTTAAATGATGTTAACACATTGTTTATTATATCTAATGAGATGTTAATTTATTACATTATCATGATATTATGATGTATTAATATATCTTAATATGATATATATACATTTAAATGTCGTTACAACGATAATCGTTACATATATGTCTCGTTTCGTAATCCTTAAGTTAGTAGTCTTGTTTTTACATATGAAGTTCATTGTTAATACACATAATGATATGTTTACTTATCATTTATCATTTTTATCATAGTGTATCAATATATTAATATGATTCATAGGTATTTTAGTAAGACGTTGTTATAACGATAATCGTTATATATATCGTTTCGAGTTTCTTAATTCAATAAACTCATTTTTATGTATATCACTCATTGTTAATATACTTAGTGAGATACTTACTTATCATACTATCATGTTAACTATATATATATATATATATATATATATATATATATATATATATATATATATATATATATATATATATATATATATATATATATATATATATATATATATATATATATGTCATCATATAGTTAATCATATAGTTTTTACAAGTTTTAACGTTCGTGAATCGCCGGTCAACTTGGGTGGTCAAATGTCTATATGAAACCTATTTCAATTAATCAAGTCTTAACAAGTTTGATTTGCTTAACATGTTGGAAACACTTAATCATGTAAATATCAATTTTATTTAATATATATAAACATGGAAAAGTTCGGGTCACTACAGTACCTACCCGTTAAATAAATTTCATCCCAAAATTTTAAGCAGTTGGAGGTGTTGACGTATCTTCTGAAAATAAGTGCGGGTATTTCTTCTTCATCTGATCTTCTCGTTCCCAGGTGAACTCGGGTCCTCTACGAGCATTCCATCGAACCTTAACAATTGGTATCTTGTTTTGCTTAAGTCTTTTAACCTCACGATCCATTATTTTAACGGGTTCTTCGATGAATTGAAGTTTTACGTTGATTTGGATTTCATCTAATAGAATAGTGAGATCTTCTTTAGCAAAACATTTCTTCAAATTCGAGACGTGGAAAGTGTTATGTACAGCCGCGAGTTGTTGAGGTAACTCAAGTCGGTAAGCTACTGGTCCGACACGATCAATAATCTTGAATGGTCCAATATACCTTGGATTTAATTTTCCCTGTTTACTAAATCGAACAACGCTTTTCCAAGGTGAAACCTTAAGCATGACCATCTCCCCAATTTCAAATTCTATATCTTTTCTCTTAATGTCCGCATAGCTCTTTTGTCGACTTTGGGCGGTTTTCAACCGTTGTTGAATTTTAATGATTTTCTCTGTGGTTTCTTGAATAATTTCTGGACTCGTAATTTGTCTATCCCCCACTTCACTCCAACAAATCGGAGACCTGCACTTTCTACCATAAAGTACCTCAAACGGCGCCATTTCGATGCTCGAGTGGTAACTGTTGTTGTAGGAAAATTCTGCTAACGGTAAATGTCAATCCCAATTGTTTCCAAAATCAATAACACATGCTCGTAGCATGTCTTCAAGCATTTGTATTGTCCTTTCGCTCTGCCCATCAGTTTGTGGATGATAGGCAGTACTCATGTCTAGACGAGTTCCTAATGCTTGCTGTAATGTCTGCCAGAATCTTGAAATAAATCTGCCATCCCTATCAGAGATAATAGAGATTGGTATTCCATGTCTGGAGACGACTTCCTTCAAATAGAGTCGTGCTAACTTCTCCATCTTATCATCTTCTCTTATTGGCAGGAAGTGTGCTGATTTGGTGAGACGATCAACTATTACCCAAATAGTATCAAAACCACTTGCAGTCCTTGGCAATTTAGTGATGAAATCCATGGTAATGTTTTCTCATTTCCGTTCTGGGATTTCGGGTTGTTGAAGTAGACCTGATGGTTTCTGATGCTCAGCTTTGACCTTAGAACACGTCAAACATTCTCCTACGTATTTAGCAACATCGGCTTTCATACCCGGCCACCAAAAATGTTTCTTGAGATCTTTGTACATCTTCCCCGCTCCAGGATGTATTGAGTATCTGGTTTTATGAGCTTCTCTAAGTACCATTTCTCTCATATCTCCAAATTTTGGTACCCAAATTCTTTCAGCCCTATACCGGGTTCTGTCTTCCCGAATATTAAGATGCTTCTCCGATCCTTTGGGTATTTCATCCTTTAAATTTTCCTCTTTTAAAACTCCTTGTTGCGCCTCCTTTATTTGAGTAGTAAGGTTAGTGTGAATCATTATATTCATAGCTTTTACTCGAATGGGTTCTCTGTCCTTTCTGCTCAAGGCGTCGGCTACAACATTTGCCTTCCCCGGGTGGTAACGAATCTCAAAGTCGTAATCATTCAACAATTCAATCCACCTGCGCTGCCTCATGTTCAGTTGTTTCTGATTAAATATGTGTTGAAGACTTTTGTGGTCGGTATATATAATACTTTTGACCCCATATAAGTAGTGCCTCCAAGTCTTTAATGCAAAAACAACCGCGCCTAATTCCAAATCATGCATCGTATAATTCTGCTCATGAATCTTCAATTGTCTAGACGCATAAGCAATTACTTTCGTTCGTTGCATTAATACACAACCGAGACCTTGCTTTGAGGCGTCACAATATAACACAAAATCATCATTCCCTTCAGGTAATGACAATATAGGTGCCGTAGTTAACTTTTTCTTCAACAATTGAAACGCTTTCTCTTGTTCATCCTTCCATTCAAATTTCTCCCCTTTATGCGTTAATGCAGTCAAGGGTTTTGCTATTTTGGAAAAATCTTGGATGAATCTCCTGTAATAATCAGCCAGCCCTAAAAATTGGCGTATGTGTTTCGGAGTTTTCGGGTTTTCCACTTTTCAACGGTTTCAATCTTTACTGGATCCACCTGAATACCTTCTTTGTTCACTATGTGTCCAAGGAATTGAACTTCTTCCAACCAAAATGCACACTTTGAAAACTTAGCGTACAGTTTTTCTTTCCTTAACAACTCTAGCACTTTTCTCAAATGTTCTTCGTGCTCTTGGTCATTCTTTGAGTAAATAAGTATGTCATCGATGAAAACAATGACAAACTTGTCAAGGTATGGTCCACACATTCGGTTCATGAGGTCCATGAACACAGCTGGTGCGTTAGTCAACCCAAACGGCATAACCATAAAATCGTAATGACCGTAACGCGTCCTAAAAGCAGTCTTTGGAATATCATCCTCCTTCACCCACATTTGATGATACCCAGAACATAAATCAATCTTCGAATAAACCGACGAGCCTTGTAGTTGATCAAATAAGTCATCGATTCTCGGTAGTGGGTAGCGGTTCTTGATGGTAAGTTTGTTCAACTCTCAGTAGTCGATACACAACCTAAATGTACCATCCTTCTTCTTGACAAACAAAATAGGAGCTCCCCACGGTGATGTGCTTGGTCGAATGAAACCACGCTCTAAAAGTTCCTGTAACTGACTTTGTAATTCTTTCATTTCGCTGTGTGCGAGTCTGTATGGAGTACGAGCTATTGGTGCAGCTCCTGGTACAAGGTCTATTTGAAATTCAACGGATCGATGTGGGGGTATTCCCGGTAATTCTTTCGAAAATACATCGTAAAATTCTTTTGCGACGGGAACATCACTGATGTTCTTTTCTTCAGGTTTAACTTCCTCGATGTGTGCTAGAATGATGTAACAACCTTTTCTTATTAGTTTTTGTGCCTTCAAACTACTAATAAGATTTAATTTCGCGTTGTTCTTTTCTCCGTACACCATTAAAGGTTTTCCTTTTTCACGCATAATGTGAATCGCATTTTTGTAACAAACGACCTCTGCTCTCACCTTTTTCAACCAGTCCATGCCAATTATTACATCAAAACTCCATAACTCGACTGGTATTAAATCAATTTTAAACGTTTCATCCCCCAGTTTAATTTCTCTCTCCCGACATATATTATCTGCTGAAATTAATTTACCGTTTGCTAATTCGAGTAAAAATTTACTATCCAAAGGCGTCAATGGGCAACTTAATTTAGCACAAAAATCTCTACTCATATAGCTTCTATCCGCACCCCAATCAAATAAAACATAAGCAGATTTATCGTCAATAAGAAACGTACCCGTAACAAGCTCCGGGTCTTCCTGTGCTTCTGCTGCATTAATATTAAAAACTCTTCCGCGGCCCTGCCCATTAGTATTCCCTTGATTCGGGCAATTTCTAATAATGTGGCCTGGTTTTCCATATTTATAACAAACAGCGTTGGTATAACTTGCTCTGACACTATTCGTTCCGGCATTACTTGTTCCGACACTATTTGTTCCTTTAGTTCTGTTAAACTTTGGTCCGTAGACCTCACACTTTATCGTGCTATGACCATTTCTTTTACACCTGTTGCAAAATGTCGTGCAAAACCCCGGGTGATTTTCTTCACACCTATGACATGGCTGTTTTTGGTTTTTGTTGCCGTTGTTGTTATTGAGGTTGTTGTTGGGATTGTTATTGTTGTTGAAACGGTTGTTGTAGTTGTTGTTGTTGTTGTTGGGATGTTTGTTGTAGTTATTGTTAATATTGCGGTTATTGTTGCGATTGTTGTTGCAGTTGTTGGGATAGTTGTTGCGATTGTGGTTGTAATTGTTGTTGTTGTTGTATTGGTGACTCTTGTCACCATTTTCCTCCCACTTCCTCTTGAGTTGTTTCGTGTTGGCTTCTTCGGCCGCCTGCTCTTTAATTCTTCCCTCAATCTGATTTATAAGTTTATGAGCCATTCGACTTGCCTTCTGTATGGAAGCGGGCTCACGTGAACTCACATCTTTTTGAATCCTTACTGGTAACCCTTTTACAAACGCGTCAATCTTCTCTTCTTCATCTTCGAACGCTCCCGGATACAATAAGCACAACTCTGTGAATCGTCGTTCATATGTTGTAATGTCGAACCCTTGTGTTCGTAACTCTCTAAGTTCTACCTTGAGCTTATTGACTTCGTTTATAGGACGGTACTGCTCGTTCATCAATTGCTTGAATGCCGACCACGGTAGTGCGTAAGCAGCATTTTGTCCTACCTGTTCAAGATAGGTGTTCCACTACGTTAACGCAGTACCTGTGAAGGTATGCGTAGCGTACTTAACTTTGTCCTCTTCAGTACATTTACTTATGGCAAACACCGATTCGACTTTCTCGGTCCACCGTTTAAATCCAACTGGTCCTTCGGTTCCATCAAATTCCAAAGGTTTGCAGGCAGTGAATTCTTTGTAGGAGCATCCTACACGATTTCTTGTGGAATTAGTTCCACTGCTAGATCCAGAGTTATTGTTATTTTGCATCGTAGCCTGTACTACGGCTATGTTTGCTGCAAGGAAAACATGGAAGTCTTCCTCGCTCATGTTCAAATTCTGACGAGTCGTCGGTGCCATTTCCCTCAAAAATAGCCCAAAAGAATTAAGTTAATCATATAGAATTTTAAGAGTAGTCAGTTGTATTTCGTAGCATAGTATGAACTCATTTATAAAAGCTTTTTCTTCATATTAGCGTTTTATAGTTTTAATTCGGGTAGTACCTACCTGTTAAGTTCATACTTAGTAGCTAATATACAATTCAACTACTACAATTCTATATGAAAAAACTGATTATAATAATATTTCGCGTTCAAATTTTATACAATATTTTACAAACTTACAATACCGCTATAATACATATAGGATGAAATATAGCACATAATAACTTTGCTACTCGGCAGCTATAAAGGCAATTCTAGTTAATACGCAAGTCGTTCAGTAAAAGAAATAAAGACACGTAATTCATAAGTCCAGAAACAAGTCATGCATTCTGGTTTTACTAAGACGACTTCCCATCCTTGGTCTTGTGGAAAGTAACAGTTATGACCATTGGCTAGGCAGCATGTTGTAATGTCGTCAAAAGGACGAGGGTTTCGTAATGTCCAACAGCCCCGTAATAATCTAAAAACCTTGTTTCTCACCCCAACTACTGAATCCGTCACTTGTGGGAAGGTTTCATTTAATAGTTGTAATCCGATGTTCTTTTTCTCACTTTGGTGAGAAGCGAACATCACTAACCCGTAAGCATAACATGCTTCTTTATGTTGCATGTTAGAAGCTCTTTCTAATTCACGAAATCCTATGTTGAGATATGTTGAGTCAAAATAGGTTCTTAACCCGTAGCGTAAAATTGCATTTGGGTTCCCCGCATTTAACGCTTTAAAGAAAACACGGCGTAACTTACAGTCTCTCCAATGTGATATACCCCACCTATCAAAGGAAAGCCTTTTATAAACTAAGGCATTTCTGGAAAGTCTTTCAAATGTTTGACAAGTTAATTTCGCCATAACTAAATGTGCTGATGAATTTTGACTGACTCTAGACAAGATTTCCTCAATCATATACTCTGGTAGGTCTTCTAAAATATTCAGTTGTCTACCCTTAATGTCCATTTTGTTTTTATACTGTAAAATAGACAAGGATTAGATTCGTAAAAAAATAATTAACAAACAATACAAGAAATTTTTACATAGAACATAAAAGTACAAGCACACTACAATACATATAATACACAACATGATTACAACCCTCTAATCTGAATTACTGGTTTCTTCTTCTTCGAACTTGGTTCGTTTTCCTAATTTTCTAGGGATATATGGTGTTCCTCTAATACGAGCCGTCGTTTTCCACAATGGTTTAGAAAAACCTGGTGGTTTAGAGTTTCCCGGGTTATTGTTACATTTTAGGAAATACGGATGTTGCCGAAACATATAAAGTTCATTGGGGTTGGAATCAGGTTTCTTTATTTTTATACCTTTTCCCTTATTATTTTCTTTTGCTTTATTAAATTGGGTCGAGGTAATTTCTATAACATCATTGGAATCCTCATCGGGATCCGATTCATCGGAAAATTGGTAATCTTCCTAATATTTTGCTTCCTCGGCGGAAACACCATTGACCATTTTTAACTTTGGTCCGTTGGTTGAGGATTTTCTTTTATTTAATCGATTTACTGTATGTATCAATATTTCTTCCTCCGAAACCTCTTCTTCTTCCGGTTCCTCCTCTTCCGGTTCCTCTTCTTCCGGTTCCTCCTCTTCCGGTTCCTCCTCTTCCGGTTCCTCTTCGGAAATTTGTGAATCTTCCCAAAATATATTCGACTCTTCATTATTATTAGGTGAGTCGATGGGATTTGTACTAGTGGTAGACATCTATCACACAATATCAAACACATTAAGAGGTTAATATATCACGTAATATTTACATGTTAATAATATATAGTTTCCAACAAAAGTGTTAAGCAATCGTTTTTTTTAAAGAAAACACGGTCGAAGTTCAGACTCACTAATGTATCCTAACAACTCGATAAGACACACTAATGCAAATTTCTGGTTCTCTAAGACCAACGCTTGGATACTAACTGAAATGTCCCGTTCATATTGATTATAAACGTTCTATATTAATTGATTTCGTTGCAAGGTTTTGACCTCTATATGAGACGTTTTTCAAAGACTGCATTCGTTTTTAAATCAAATCATAACCTTTATTTTATTGACAAGGTTAAAAAGACACCACCTAGATTATCAAGAAATGATAATCTAAAAATATCACACTTACACACTACCAATACATATTGGTTTACAATATTAATATGTTACAACAAAGTAACTCGAATGCAGTTTTAAACAATATTATACAATCATGCTGACACCGAATCTTGTCCATATTTTAGCATGCAACAGCGGAAGCTCTTAATAATCACCTGAGAATAAACATCCTTTAAACGTCAACAAAAATGTTGGTGAGTAATAGGTTTAACCTATATATTTACCAAATCGTAATAATAGACCACAAGATTTCATATTTCAATATACATCCCATACATAGAGATAAAAATTATTCATATGGTGAACACCTGGTAACCGACATTAACAAGATGCATATAAGAATATCCCTTATCATTCCGGGAAATCCTTCGGACATGATAAAAACGAATTCGAAGTACTAAAGCATCCAGTACTTTGGATGGGGTTCGTTAGGCCCAATAGATCTATCTTTAGGATTCGCGTCAATTAGTAGATCGGTTTACTAATTCTTAGACTACCAAGCAAAAGGGGCATATTCGGCTTCGATCATTCACCCATATAATGTAGTTTCAATTACTTGTGTCTATTTCGTAAAACATTTATAAAATTGCATGTATTCTCATCCCAAAAATATTAGATTTTAAAGGTGGGACTATAACTCACTTTCACAGATTTTTACTTCGTCGGGAGGTAAGACTTGGCCACTGGTCGATTCACGAACCTATAACAAATATGTACATATATATCAAAGTATGTTCAAAATATATTTATAACATTTTTAATATGTTTTACTAATTTGAGTTTATTAAGTCAGATGTCCTCGTTAGTAACCTACAACTAGTTGTCCACAGTTAGATGTACAGAAATAAATCGATATATATTATCTTGAATCAATCCAAGACCCAGTGTATACACGTCTCAGGCTAGATCACAACTTAAAGTATATATATTTTTGGAATCAACCTCAACCCTGTATAGCTAACTCAAACATTACTGCATATAGAGTGTCTATGGTTGTTCCAAATAATATATATACATGGGTCGATATGATATGTCAAAACATTTGCATACGTGTCTATGGTATCCCAAGAATATATAATACATTAGAATACATGTATAATACAATATAAGTTAGCTAGGATATGATTAATATAGATTTGTTACCAATTTTCACGTAGCTACAACAAGCAAAATTATCCAATCTTGTTTTATCCATAACTTCTTCGTTTTAAATCCGTTTTGAGTGATTCAAGTTGCTATGGTTTCATATTGAACTTAAGTTTCTGAATATAAATAGAAAAAGTATAAGTTTTTAGTCAGAAATACAGATTGCAAGTCGTTTTTGTAAAGGTAGTCATTTCAGTCGAAAGAACGACGTCTTGATGACCATTTTGAAAAACATACTTTCACTTTGAGTTTAACCATGATTTTTGGATATAGTTTTCATGTTCATAAGAAAAATCATTTTCCCAGAAGAACAACTTTTAAATCAAAGTTTATCATAGTTTTTAATTAACTAACCCAAAACAGCCCGCGGTGTTACTACGACGGCGTATATCCGGTTTTACGGTGTTTTTCGTGTTTTTAGGTTTTAAATCATTAAATTAGCATATCATATAGATATAGAACATGTGTCTAGTTGATTTTAAAAGTAAAGTTAGAAGGATTAACTTTTTTTGCGAAAAAGTTTAGAATTAACTAAACTATGTTCTAGTGATTACAAGTTTAAATCTTCGAATAAGATAGTTTTATATATATGATTCGAATGATGTTATGAACGCCATTACTACCTCAAGTTTTGTGGATAAACCTACTGGAAATGAGAAAAAATAGATCTAGCTTCAAAGGATCCTTGGATGGCTTGAAAGTTCTTGAAGCAGAATCATGACACGAAAACAATTTCAAGTAAGATTTCCACTCGAAATAAGATTGTTATAGTTATAGAAATTGAATCAAAGTTTGAGTATGAGTATTACCTTGAATTAGAAAGATATCTTACTGTAAATAAGAAAGATTTCTTGAGATTGGATGATCACTTGAAATGGATTTGCAAGATTGAAAGTAAGCTAGCAAACTTGGAAGTGTTGTTGGTGTGTTCTTGAGTAGTTGTTTTGTATGTTGATCTAGGTTACCTAGATTGAGCTAGATTATAAAGTAAATGATGAAGAACACTTAGAACACTAAGAGAGTAATTGAGAGAGAGTAATTTGATGCATAAAAATGGAAATCAAATTGTGTTTGTGGTAGGTGTAATGAGGCGTGAATATGGAGTCAAATATAGGCTCCATTACTTTGTTGTTTTGCTAGATATTTCATGCTAGTTGCCAAATAATGGTTCCCACACATGTTAGGTGACTCACAAAAGCTGCTAAGACCTGATCATTGGAGTGTATATACCAATAGTAAATACATTTAGAAGCTGGGTATTGCACGAGTACGAATACGGGTGCATACGAGTAGAATTGTTGATGAAAATGAACGAGGATGTAATTGTAAGCATTTTTGTTAAGTAGAAGTACTTTTATAAGTGTATTGAAGTCTTTCAAAAGTGTATGAATACATATTAAAACACTACATGTATATACATTTTAACTGAGTCGTTAAATCATCGTTAGTCGTTACATGTAAGTGTGGTTTTGAAACCTTTAAGTTAACGATCTTGTTAAATGATGTTAACACATTGTTTATTATATCTAATGAGATGTTAATTTATTACATTATCATGATATTATGATGTATTAATATATCTTAATATGATATATATACATTTAAATTTCGTTACAACGATAATCGTTACATATATGTCTCGTTTCGAAATCCTTAAGTTAGTAGTCTTGTTTTTACATATGAAGTTCATTGTTAATACACTTAATGATATGTTTACTTATCATTTATCATGTTTATCATAGTGTATCAATATATTAATATGATTCATAGGTATTTTAGTAAGACGTTGTTATAACGATAATCGTTATATATATCGTTTCGAGTTTCTTAATTCAATAAACTCATTTTTATGTATATCACTCATTGTTAATATACTTAGTGAGATACTTACTTATCATACTATCATGTTAACTATATATATATATATATATATATATATATATATATATATATATATATATATATATACTTGTAAAAACTATATGTTGACATATATGGATATATATATATATATATATATATATATATATATATATATATATATATATATATATATATCCATATATATGTCATCATATAGTTTTTACAAGTTCTAACGTTCGTGAATCGCTGGTCAACTTGGGTGGTCAAATGTCTATATGAAACCTATTTCAATTAATCAATTCTTAACAAGTTTGATTTGATTAACATGTTGGAAACACTTAATCATGTAAATATCAATTTCATTTAATATATATAAACATGTAAAAGTTCGGGTCACTACAATTGGATGATAGATGAATATTTAGTATTAGGCTTGAATTTGATGGTTTTAAGTGGAGTTTGTTGAAGATGTGAAGAAGATTGTAGTGTGTGAAAGTTTAAATTTGAAGATTGTTGAGATGACTTGAAGACAATTTCTTGAAAGTCAAACTTGGTCAAAGTCTTAGAAGTCATACTTTTAAAGTTAGAAGAATCGATGATTGAAATTGTTTTTGTTTGAAGATTGTTGAATGCTTAACTATTGGCAAGAATCATTGAGGTAATTCATTGAAGTTTGTCAAGTATTTTTGAGATAATGCTTGAAGGATTGAGAGTTAAAAAGACCATACTTGAAATTGCAAGTTTGTATTAGTCAAAGTTGGTCATCATTGTGAAGATATGGTTAAGTTTAGGCTTGCTTGAGGACAAGCAAGGTTCAAGTGTGGGGGATTTGATATTGCTCAAAATATACATATTTATCTTCGCAATATCCCCTACTTTCGTGACATTTCGATACGGGTTGTGATGATTTGTGAGCAGTTTGTGGTATTTAGTCGTTTTGGGACAAAAGTGGTCTAAACATTCATATTTATGCTAAGGAATTAACCCTTGGGCCAAAGGAATAAACCAAGTGAAGTTTTGGAGTGAAAATTAAGTTCCAGGGTCAAAAGCGGCGCCCCTAAGGTCAAAAGCGGCGCGCCTATGTGCTAAAACGTCTGTTAAAAAGATCAGTAGCCAAAAGCGCCGCTCCAGCACAAAAGCATCATTTCTATGTGCCAAAAGCGTTGCTCCTACCCAAAAGCGCCGCTCCTGTCCTCCCAAAAACGCCGCTCCAGAACAAAAGCGCCGCTCCTGACGCTGATTCAGCCAGAAAATTCAGTCGACCTATAAAAGCATATTTGGGGTTTTTGAGTGAGGGAGCTGCGATTGGGGTCCGAAATGGAACCCTAAAAGGGTCCATTTCATCATTCTATCAAGATCAAAGCTCAATTGATGATCTAAGTTGAAGATTAGTGAAGCTAGATGCTAGATCTACATCATCCATTCTCCATTTTGTAATTTTCTTTCCATTTTAGCACTTGTCCTTATATTCTCTACTTGTAATGATGAATGCTTTAGTCTTAATTGGTTTGTTCTTGTTTATCTTATGATTATAGCTTAGATCTTCTTCTCTTTATCATTTTGGGTTGTAATCTCCATTTTGCTTTATCTATTTTGCACTAATTAGTTGTAATATCTACTTTTCTTTATCTAGTTGTGAACTTATTACTTGTAATCACTCAATATGATGTTTACTTGTGTTTTTATGCTTATTATTAGTGTAATCTTAGCCATGCTTGACTAAATCTCTTGTATTTGCTTATCTATGAATATCTAACGTTAGTGTTTGCCCCAAAATTAATTGAGTGATATTGTTTGAATGAATTACATAAGCATGTGTTATTGTGTTAGCTAAAGATCCATTGCTATGGGTTTGTTTTAGGCTTTACTTTGATTACATATGTTGAGTAGCTCTCTTAGTGATTTGAGAAGTGAATCAATGTGTGCTTCAACACCTTTGGTGATCTCGACAACTAGTGAAAGGACCCGTTCATATACATTATAAACGATTCACAATAGTTGATTACATCGCGAGGTATTTGACCTCTATATGATACATTTTACAAACATTGCATTTGTTTTTAAAAGACAAACTTTCTTTACATCGAAAATTGACAGGCATGCATACCATTTCATAATATCCACTATCTAACTATAACTTGACTTAATAATAATAATCTTTAATGAACTCAATGACTTGAATGCAACGTTCTTCAAAATATGCCATGAAAGACTCCAATTAATATCTTTAAAATGAGCAAATGCACAGGGGAAGATTTCTTTAATACCTGAGAATAAACATGCTTTAAAGTGTCAACCAAAAGGTTGGTGAGTTCATAGGTTTATCATAACAATCATTTCAATATATTAATAGACCACAAGATTTCCATTTATAAATATATGTACACTCGCAAGTGTATAAAAGTATTCTATAAGTTGTAGGCACCCGATAACAAGCCTTAACGTTCATGTTTTACCCTCTGAAGTACACCAGATCAGGTGTGTTTAAAATAACCTCGAAGTACTAAAGCATCCCATAGTCAGGATGGGGTTTGTCAGGCCCAATAGATCTATCTTTAGGATTCGCGCTTACCGTACATAGACAAGTAGTTTAATGTTACCAAGCTAAGGGTATATTTCTGGTTTAAACCCACGTAGAATTAGTTTTAGTACTTGTGCCTATTTCGTAAAACATTTATAAAAACAGCGCATGTATTCTCAGTCCCAAAAATATATATAAAAGGGAGCAAATGAAACTCACAATACTGTATTTCGTAGTAAAAATACATATAACGTCATTTAACAAGTGCAAGGTTGGCCTCGGATTCACGAACGTATCAATATTGAGATTCAATATTGCAGGAAAGTACGTAGACGCAACGGAGATGATAAACACTAGATTGACCTCACGAGCATACCCATGAACCATACCCATCACCTCCATAGCTATAACCCATAATTTCCTTAGCTTCGACTCATTCAAAAAAACTATTTTGAAATCACTCGGACAGCACTCCGTCGTAATATTTTATGTATACTAATAATATCTTGAAATAATACAGAGCAAATATATATATATATATATATATATATATATATATATATATATATATATATATATATATATATATATATATATATATATATAAATCGATTGAGAGAGTTTAGAGAAATATATTTTCAAGTTTCTATGAAATAATGAAACCTATTGAATTCTATTTATAATAGATTTTTGAATTATTAAAGTGAATTATTAAAGTATGAATTATTAAAGTGAATTATTAAAGTATGAATTATTAAAGTGAATTATTAAAGTATAAATTATTAAATTGAATTATTAAAGTATGAATTATTAAAGTATGAATTATTAAAGTAAATTATTAAAGTATGAATTATTAAAGTGAATTATTAAAGTATGAATTATTAAAGTGAATTATTAAAGTTAAAGTAAAGTAAAAGTAAAGTAAAGGTAAAGTTAAAGTATAGTAAAAGTATAAAAACTATGTATGTATAATACGCGTATAAATATATATAATATTAATTTAAATCGTTATATATATTTAATGAAATAAAATATAAATATCGTTATATTTATTATACTGGTTAAGTAATGAGTTGTCAAAAGTGATTCTAGATATTTATAAAAGTTATATACGTTTTAATAATAAAGTTCTTTTTAAACTGAAAACGTCTTTGTACGTTTGGAAATAGATTAATAGAATATTATGGAAACCAATTCTCCACTAACTTTTGTCTAACTTTCGTAAATGACACTTTTTATTTTTATTTATAAATAGCTTTACAAATTATTCTGAATATCGTTAAGAGGAATAGATTTTCTCAAATCATAGTGGACCTCATAACATAGGCCCGTAATCATATCATAATGTATCTGATAATTCAATCATTTGATATTATCTCTTAATTCTGTCGATAAATATATCGAAATAAATAGGTTCATGTAAAGTATCGTAAATCTAATACTTTGTTAATGTTTTCAGTTAATATTATATATTATATATACATATCTATATACTCATAATTGTTCGTGAATCGTCGAACACGGTCAAAGGGTAATTGATTACATGAATGTAGTTCCAAACTTTTTGAGATTCAACATTACAAATTCTGCTTATCGTGTCGGAAACATATAAAGGTTAAGTTTAAATTTGGTCAGAAATTTCCGGGTCGTCACAGTACCTACCCGTTAAAGAAATTTCGTCCCGAAATTTGATCGAGGTCGTCATGGCTAACAATAAGAATGTTATTATGACGAATATAAGTTGATTCATAGGGTTTTATCATGATTGAGAAATATGGATAAAATAATTCGATTACTCAAAACGTATGAGTGAAGCTACCGTAAAAGAGTGAAATGAGAAAATAGGGATTCATCTTATCTTTTGACGTCATCACGGTTGATCTCCGGATTAAAGAAAATCTTTGTAATCTATATAGGATTTGATTCTTCGGTGATTAAGGAAATTATAATCCTCTTCGATTTAATGCGATGATTCATCTCGATTTTTCTGTCGGATATTTCACTATAAATCCACCTTCTTCGTTTCCTTTTAATTCACACCTTTTACTCTTTCTCCCTCAATTCTTACTTTAAAATTATTCGTCAATATGCTTCATCCAGTGCTGATTCTCGATATACTCCTCACTTTCATATCTGTCGTTCTTCTTTTTCATCTACCTCCAGAAGAATCTATTTACTTCTACTATACTCTTGGTTTTATAGTGTTTTTAGTTCTCCCGTGTCTTTATATTGCTATATGCATTGATATATACGGTTTGTGATTTCTGGGTTGTTGTTGAGTTTTATATCTTCCCTTATATTTCAAAGTCCTTGCTTCTTCTATAATCATTGTCATCCACAGTTAATGCTATCTTCTATTTGCTATGATTTATACTCCCATTTCTAGTTCGGAGCTTTGTCCTTTCGTTTCTTCTTCTTGCGATTAAGCACCGCTTGTAATGGTCCAAAATTCGCAGATATAAATTTCGAATGAACATTGTTAATGTTCTAGGAAGGAAATTGTAATGACACGATCTTGACTTGTCAAATTACCAGAATACCTCGGAAAAGGCCGAATCATCAAGAAATATTTTCTTGATATTTAGAGATCAAAGAGAATACAAGAGTCGTGTAACATAGCACATGATGACGTTATGATCTGTGAATTATCATGTTCCATTTAGAAACTCAGCATAAATTACTGTAATATAATCACGTTGATCAAGTGTCATTATATTATACTAACTCATGCTTCAGCTCCCAACACTTCTTCAAGAATATTCCTATTTTAAACTCGAATGTTTCATAATTTAGAAACTAAAATAGTTTCTTTTATGATATAATACAGATAGCGCGAAGAGGTAAATGATTTCAGATAAGAATAATTATAAAAATATCTTCAGAAGTATGGATGATATTTATAATGAAAGATACGATGATATCTTAGAATGTCTAATATCAGAGGATGATGAAGGATATTATCCGCAGGGATTTAGAGTCAGGAGCAAGGTATTCGTTAATGACTTCAGCAAGTACTGAATCATTTGGATTCTTTGAAGGCAGGTTCAGCCTTTGTGATTTGTCCACAGCCTCCTTCATACTTTGCTCAATCCGTTTTCCAGTTCCAAAGCTTCTCGTTTTCTGAGCTTTGCCAATATACTATCCTTTATCATCCAACTTTTTACTGTTAAGGTCGTTTATAGTTTTTGCTGCTTCATCAGCATTTTTCAAAATTTCGAGAACTGGTTCGCAGTTTAGGGTGTTTTTCAGAAATTTCTCATTCAAAGAATGTAAGTCTTGGAGGTAGACGTTGTGTGTATATGTAATTATTGATGTAGACATGATGCGTGGTTTCAAAATACTGATTGCTGATTCTCAATAATTGGTATGGCAATTCTTGATATAAGGTACGAATGAGTATATGATAGGGTTTCGATAATTATAATGATTTTTTTTTTTGAAAGTCAAAGATCAGTGAAGTTGTTGGTAAGTTTATTGCTAATGTGGTGAATATAAACGATTCCCCGGTAACGTTAGCAAAAGGGCAACGTATCTATTGAGGTTATAATAAGACTGTTTTGATTGAGAAGTCGAAGTTGACTTGCTGGAGATGTGACAAAATTGTCTATTTTGAAACGGAATTGAAAAGTTATTTTAGCTAGTAAATGCCAAAGGGTCTAACACGGATACGTGTCGAACTATGACTTGGGTTTTGAGAGTTTTTCAGGTGTATAACTGTGGGTAACATGTGGTTGGATCATCATCTCGATTGTTCCTTAGTTGAAGTGTCTTCAGGAATTTCGAAGGGTTTGAGCACATATTGTAATCGTTAATACATATGATGTTCTAACACAGTTTTGAAGTCAAAGTATAGCTTTGAAAGATATAGGAATCTAAGAGTGATGATACTGGTTATATTTCGAATTGAATTATGCGATTTCAAAATCAGAATATGTAATTGAATTTGAATGAGTATGATTGTTTTGATTTATATGAAAGAATGGATATTGTTGTGAAAGTAGGGAGTATAGTTGATGATTGCTGAATCAGTTTCGAAAAATGTAATATATTAATTGAGAATTTATATATCTCTCGGGTATTACCTACCCGTTAAAAAAATTTTCACAATTAATATTTTGTACAAAAGAAGTTTATTACAGTCTTTATGAAAATATATGGGTATATTTTCTTTAGATGTAATATAGATTTAATGAGTTAATATTAAATTAAACTCATTTGTTTTATGGTTGGAACTAGAATTGAGTAATCCCTAAAACTTTATAAATTGCATAAGTATTTCTTCAATAATATTGAAATTATGAATCATTACTTTGTTATTTGTTGGTTTTCGTGAAATTCTTGTGAACTTCGCAAGGTACGAATGATGTTATTTGAAAAGTTTCAAGTACATCGATGATGAAAGTGTAAAATCAAACATATATTTGAATAATACACTTGATTTATTATGAATTGGATTTTTATTGAATTGAGACAGAGATTGTAATTAACGATGGTTAAGTTGCGGATGAAGGACGTACATCATTGCATATTTGTAATATGAATTAACTGAGTAGTTAAGATTCACACATAATAGCTTAGTACGGGAAGATTTATTATGGTTTAAAAATTTATACATATAAATTATACATATAAATCTTTCGATTGGAAATGAGTTAATACTTCATAACTCGTTGATACAATATATTTGTTGTTGATTCGTAATGATGTCCACAATGATTCTTGAACTGACAGAGTTTGTGATGTTACAGGTGCTGTTGATTCTGACGATACTGACGGCACTGACTGTGTTGATGATGCTACGGTCCTGTTGATGTTGTTGGTAAAACAAATCTAGCTTGTAAATCGTACACCATTTTCGATCAAAGTTTCTACTCTACCATCTCCGTTCACTCATCCGATTTACGGTCAGAATTAAATAATCTCTAAGATTTTGGAGATTACATAACTGCCGCAGAGATATCTCTTCAATGAAGTTTATGAATTAATACTTCATCGTTTGTTGTTGTTGATATTCCTGGATATTTACAGGGGGTATGACGTTGATGTTTGAGATACAGATTGTGATGTTGCGGTGTGGGATGTGGATGTTGTTATTGGTGGTGGTGATGGTACTGTTGGTGTTGCTGATGGTGGTACTGTTTATGCTGCTGGTGCTGCTGCTGGTGTTTGTAACCTTTGCACCATATTCTCCAAAGCCACTACCCGAGCGCGAAGCTCGTTCACTTCTTCTATTACACCGGGGTGATTGTCGGTTCGGACGAGCGGATAAATAAAATCTAGAATTTGGTGTAGTATGTAATCGTGACGAGATACTCTAGAAATAAGAGAGAAAATGGTGTTTCGGATAGGTTCGCCGGTAAGTGCTTCAGGTTCTTCGCCAAGAGGGCAATGTGGTGGATGGAAGGGATCACCTTCTTCTTGTCTCCAATGATTAAGGAGGCTACGAACCCATCCTCAATTCATCCAGAATAGATGATGACTAATTGGTTGATCCATTCCGGTCACACTGCTTTCGGAACTTGAGTGGGATTCCATTTCGGAATCCGAGGGACTTGAACTAATGACGAATTCCATTTCGTACGATTGAATAAAGAATTTTTCGATATGAAATGATTTTCCGGCTATCGGGTGGTATTCTAATTATATAAAGCAAAAGGTTTCGTAGATTATGGAGGAATTTACGGAATATGTCAGGCAAAGTTTACAGTAACAGATACGCTAAGATATGAATTAGTAGATACGCTAAGATATGAATTTTGTCTATACACTATTCATGCAATCAATGCAATAA
The DNA here is from genome assembly GCF_046630445.1 of Rutidosis leptorrhynchoides. Taxonomy (NCBI): domain Eukaryota; kingdom Viridiplantae; phylum Streptophyta; class Magnoliopsida; order Asterales; family Asteraceae; genus Rutidosis; species Rutidosis leptorrhynchoides. The sequence continues at coordinate 293,230,228 of NC_092338.1, forward strand.
GATGTGTCTAGACTAAGAATGATAAGCAGGTAATTTTCGACAAGAATGATGAGCAAAACTTTTGAAATGCAGACACGGTCGAAGTCCAGACTCACTAATGCATCCTAACGACTATCAGTTAGACACACTAATGCAGACCTGGTTCGCTAAGACTACCGCTCTGATACCAACTGAAAGGACCCGTTCATATACATTATAAACGATTCACAATAGTTGATTACATCGCGAGGTATTTGACCTCTATATGACACATTTTACAAACATTGCATTTGTTTTTAAAATACAAACTTTCTTTACATCGAAAATTGACAGGCATGCATACCATTTCATAATATCCACTATCCAACTATAACTTGACTTAATAATAATAATCTTTAATGAACTCAATGACTTGAATGCAACGTTCTTCAAAATATACCATGAAAGACTCCAATTAATATCTTTAAAATGAGCAAATGCACAGGGAAAGATTTCTTTAATACCTGAGAATAAACATGCTTTAAAGTGTCAACCAAAAGGTTGGTGAGTTCATAGGTTTATCATAACAATCATTTCAATATATTAATAGACCACAAGATTTCCATTTATAAATATATGTACACTCGCAAGTGTATAAAAGTATTCTATAAGTTGTAGGCACCCGGTAACAAGCCTTAACGTTCATGTTTTACCCTCTGAAGTACACCAGATCAGGTGTGTTTAAAATAACCTCGAAGTACTAAAGCATCACATAGTCAGGATGGGGTTTGTCAGGCCCAATAGATCTATCTTTAGGATTCGCGCTTACCGTACATAGACAAGTAGTTTAATGTTACCAAGCTAAGGGTATATTTCTGGTTTAAACCCACGTAAAATTAGTTTTAGTACTTGTGCCTATTTCGTAAAACATTTATAAAAACAGCGCATGTATTCTCAGTCCCAAAAATATATATAAAAGGGAGCAAATGAAACTCACAATACTGTATTTCGTAGTAAAAATACATATAACGTCATTTAACAAGTGCAAGGTTGGCCTCGGATTTACGAACGTATCAATATTGAGATTCAATATTGCAGGAAAGTACGTAGACGCAACGGAGATGATAAACACTAGATTGACCTCACGAGCATACCCATGAACCATACCCATCACCTCCATAGCTATAACCCATAATTTCCTTAGCTTCGACTCATTCAAAAAAACTATTTTGAAATCACTCGGACAGCACTCCGTCGTAATATTTTATGTATACTAATAATATCTTGAAATAATACAGAGCAATATATATATATATATATATATATATATATATATATATATATATATATATATATATAAATCGATTAAGAGAGTTTAGAGAAATATATTTTCAAGTTTCTATGAAATAATGAAACCTATTGAATTCTATTTATAATAGATTTTTGAATTATTAAAGTGAATTATTAAAGTATGAATTATTAAAGTGAATTATTAAAGTATAAATTATTAAATTGAATTATTAAAGTATGAATTATTAAAGTGAATTATTAAAGTATGAATTATTAAAGTGAATTATTAAAGTATGAATTATTAAAGTGAATTATTAAAGTATGAATTATTAAAGTGAATTATTAAAGTTAAAGTAAAGTAAAAGTAAAGTAAAGGTAAAGTTAAAGTATAGTAAAAGTATAAAAACTATGTATGTATAATACGCGTATAAATATATATAATATTAATTTAAATCGTTATATATATTTAATGAAATAAAATATAAATATCGTTATATTTATTATACTGGTTAAGTAATGAGTTGTCAAAAGTGATTCTAGATATTTATAAAAGTTATATACGTTTTAATAATAAAGTTCTTTTTAAACTGAAAACGTCTTTGTACGTTTGGAAATAGATTAATAGAATATTATGGAAACCAATTCTCCACTAACTTTTGTCTAACTTTCGTAAATGACACTTTTTATTTTTATTTATAAATAGCTTTACAAATTATTCTGAATATCGTTAAGAGGAATAGATTTTCTCAAATCATAGTGGATCTCATAACATAGGCCCGTAATCATATCATAATGTATCTGATAATTCAATCATTTGATATTATCTCTTAATTTTGTCGATAAATATATCGAAATAAATACGTTCATGTAAAGTATCATAAATCTAATACTTTGTTAATGTTTTCAGTTAAAATTATATATTATATATACATATCTATATACTCATAATTGTTCGTGAATCGTCGAACACGGTCAAAGGGTAATTGATTACATGAATGTAGTTCCAAACTTTTGAGATTCAACATTACAAATTCTGCTTATCGTGTCGGAAACATATAAAGGTTAAGTTTAAATTTGGTCAGAAATTTCCGGGTCGTCACAACTAGCTTAGGAATTACAAGTGATTGTGTTCTTGATCTAGGTTGATTTTCAATTGGCCTTTAGTCAACATAGTAGTGTCAATTATCTTAAGTGATTTCGATAGTTGGGGGTTTTAAGTGATTTCAACCCAAGCTCAATCTCAATGACCAAATCATGCTAAACTCGATCTTAGGATACAATGCTTATGTGAATTCGCGAAATGTTATTTGATTTGAGGTTTAGCAGTAATGCTAAACATTTAATAGTTCAACAACTAGTGTGATAACAATTTGGGCAAAACGGGGCAAGTCAAGTATAGGGAGGATTAGATAAGTGAGCACTTCTTAGTTAATTTGATTTAAGTCTTAATATTTCGTTACTTGTTACTTGCTACTAGTTTATTTGTTAAGTTTAAGTTTGTTTAATTGTGCAAGTTTTAGTTGTTAATCAAAATCAATCAAAACCCCCCAATCAAACAAACCCTAGGACAATTAATAGTTTCAATTATCCGACTTACACCGCTCTCTTGGGACGAACGTGAAACGAATACTTACATTAAAGTACTATAATAACCGGCTTCTAAGTGCTCGTTAGTTGTGTGTGCTTATTTGTGGTGTTTGAATCATGTATAAATTTAGAGGGTAAAAGATGTATGGTTCCGCACACATCAGTTACCATACCCACATCAGTTACCATACCCATTTGAATACAGACCATGGTCTTTAATTAGTTGGTAATTGAAGATTTTTTACGATACCGTACAATACTATACAACTTGAATCTATATCAAAATTGATAATAACGAGTCATCTATTCATATAAGTTACTTACCATTTAGCCAAATCAAGATACTTCATACTATTGTGGTGCACTTCCATTTTATAGCGTCTATTAATAACCGAAATAGCCCTAACAACTTGTTAATTTGCTCTCTATAATGAAATTGTGTCAAAAGTCCGGTGCCTTCGCAAATGAAGTTCAGAATCAACAAGAGTTCGTAGAACGAAGGGAGTGACAATTGGGTTGTAGCCCCAGTTTCTATGAAGAAGGCCCTTTCTCCATTAAGAGAAGAAGGTCTTTTAGTCTTAACTAGTTGCGGAGCCCTCGCTTCGCGCCAGGGGCTCCGTTTTGAATGCGAGTTAAAAAAAAAGTCTTGATCTATTTTGTAAAAAAAAAATATTTCGACATCTAACATTGAAGTGTTGTTTCTTTTGTGAAATTTGCTTCTTTTAGCGTTGGGGTGTTTTTTTTTAAAAAAAAGTTAGCTGATCTATTTTGTAAAAAAAATGTTTGTCGACATCTTTTGGTAACATTAAAGGGTTGTTCCTTTTACGAAAGTTGTTTTTTTTATCGTTGGGAAAAAAAAATTTTAGCACAGTAGTGGCCTATGTGGGTCCTACTGTTTCAGCGCAGTGTACAAGTCGGTAAAGCGTAGTGGGTGTTATTATTCAGTATTTTTGGTGTTAGTGATGAGATAAATAATAATTTAGAATATATGTATAAAGAAAGGGGTTCGATTTGTATTTTAATAAAAGTTAAGAGATTAGTTTTGTGAAATGTGAAAACATAAATAGTGCTATTACCCCTATATACTAAATGTCATGGGGTTTTTGGTCGTTTCAGTTATAACGCGATGTCGTTTTCAGTTTGCGTTCACACTACAAAGAGTCCACAACTTTATGTCATGGGGTTTTTGGTAGTTTCAGTTATAACGCGATGTCGTTTTCAGTTTGCGTTCACACTACAAAGAGCCCCCAACTTTTGCACAATTTACACATCGCCCCCTCAACTTTACACTTTTTCAGGGCTAAAAAATGTAAATATATAATTTTATTAAAATAAAAAAAAAACTTACTCCACCCAAATTTATAACGGGCCCCATCTTCTTACTCGGTGCGAGTTAAATTTTTCCAAGGCCACCGTTCAACTCGAAAAAATCTCACGAACCCAACGGGACTAACTATATGCGAAACGGACATCGTTAAAAAAACACTAAATAACGGGCCCTATATTCACGCTCAGTGCGAGTTAAATTTTTCCGAGACCACCTTTCAACTCGAATTAATTTTACAAACACAACGTGACTAACTATACGCGAAACGGATATCGTTAAAAAAATTAAATATTTCGGGCTAAACAAACAACCCAACCTATTAGATATATTAGGTACCAAACAAGGTATATTCAAATTCGACCGCGCGCCGAATACAACTGCAGCAACGCGCGGTCAAATTTTTTCTAGTTCATAACTAATAAGACAAATTTTGTCTATTAGTTATATTAGAAATTACTAGTAATTTGAAGCCTCTCAAAACAATCTTTTCTGATTTGGGTAATCGAAGGTAATAGCATTAACTAATTAAAATTTCTGAAATATAAATGAAAGTCAAAACTTTTATTCATTCACAAAGGAGACTTAAATAGTTATATGTCTGTTAAATCAGGATGAAAAAAATAAATAAATTGCGTGATACAGCAGAGGAAGTTCTAAAGTTAACAAACTTGACATTATTGCTTTCAAGTGTTCCATCGAATATATATATTATCCACAGCCTTGAGCCTGAGCGTACTTCTGGCCGAGTCAGTGTGGTCACCACAACTAATCCATGCATTCTTTTTTTAGCCTTTAGGTTCACTTGTTTGAAATAAACCAATAAACCATCATCCTTCACTTCACCCATCAGAATCTAACTCGCGAAATGGTAAAGGAACCGTTTTCACTGCTCTAAATTTGCCAACATTGTTCAAGTGTTCATTTTCCAACCTACATCATAACATTAAAAGTAAAAAACATATCACGATAAAGTACTTTGAAACACGAACCAAGCCAAATAATTTTTGCTTGTAACTTCACCTGTAGTAATTCCAATGACCACGTCGAATCACCTCTAGCGAAGCAAGGGAAAACTCAAGCAACCGCGATTCAAACAATCCCACTTTGAATTGTAACACAGTCTCCAACCAAGCTACCCTTAGAACAATATTCAAGGCCTGCATACATAACATGTATCAAGAATTTCAGTTAGCACTCAGTTAAAATAGGCCTGAAAAAATTTGTAATATGTAACTGATGCACTTACAATTGCTATATAGTAGAAACTCTTATTCTTTATGACAAGTTCATCTCTAAGCCACTTGTTTTTAGACTTAGAATCCAAAAGTCCCCAATCTTTAACAAAGTCCCAGTATAATTGATATATGGTAGCAATCAATGAAGTCACCAAAACAATAATCATCCAAAAGTGTGTTTCCTTTCTTGCATAAGTTAACCTCGCCCCGGCTGCAACCATGGCTGACACATACTTCCCCAAGTTAGCCAAGTGGTTCACATCACCCTCATCGAACCATCTCCTTGCACACTATATATATATCCAAATTATCAATATGAGTACTTATATACATATAATAAGATTATATATTAAAGCATGCATGTATGTAAAAGTCATAAGTTTTCCATATTTATGTACCTGCATAGCACGCCAATAGTATGGTGCAAAGGAGATTACATAGGCTAGTTCCCTATATAACTTTCCTGACTTACAAGTCTGATATTTATGTGTTGTGCTGAAATTCCCTGCAAGGAAGTAACATGCTGTAGATTCCATATGCCTCAACAATGGGATCTACGAAAACAAAATTGAATCAAGCAGCGTGTTAACATCAAATTAATCGATGATCCTAAATTAAAAGTAGCATACTGTTAATAAGAACTATATAGGTAATAGTACCTGGCTAGTAAGTTGATCAGCCATGAAAAAATCTACCATCACAACCTGCATACGTTGGCAACACAAGTACACAACTATTAGTAATTATATCATAGATGAATGATTGATTGATGACTTAATGGATCGAGTAGGTAGGTACCTTGTATAATGGAGAGCATATTATGTTACGCATGACTCTAAGGAAGCAATAACGGGTTGAGCGATAGAATATGTTGATTGGAAGCACAAGCAGGCCAATGAAAATCTGAAAATGAAAATCTTGTTAAATATAATGCAGGATACATAAGTAATTAATTAATGTTAAAGAGGTGGAGATTGTAATTACCAATAAAAGGATGCCTGGAATAGTGTCAACTTGTGGTGGTGAAAATCTATTAGAAACCAATATGAGATGTAGTACCATAGCTGAAACTACACTAGTCATCATGCAGGTGCATATCAGAAACGCGTCTCTGTATTTGAGTGCCGTTGCAGTTTGGAATTCAAATATGAAGTTGTAGTTAATCCTTGTAGCTTTCCAACAAAATAGGTTGCACCCATACATGAATAAGTGCAAGCTCAATAATGCAAACATGCTGCATCAATGTATTTAATTCATTATTTTGTCATTGTATATTTGTATATTAATCTTAATATGTGGAACATGGTTAAGTGCACCTAAATGTAACAAACTATAATTCTATATTAGGTACTACAAATTGTCACTTCAAAAGGTTACATTTAAATAACAAAAATGAAAAGTTAAACATGTATAGAAGTTTTGAAAGTATGATATACACAATGGATTTTCAGTCAATGTTGGTTACAATTTAATAAGCTTAACCGACATATATATATGCATATAGGTAGGTACGTATAGTATACCTGAAAACAGGGTAGACGGTTTCAATATAATCGGTTTGTGTACGAGAGGAGATGATGCCACTAATATGTGCCAATATTGCATATGCAGCAAATAGAGTTACAAAACTACCCGTGAATAATCCTGTTTCAGCAGTAAGAAATTTAGTTGTTGCTAATTTCATAGTTAACTATGTATAATATATACATATATATAAGATATGCTTCGCAGTAGTTAAGTCGTTATTAAAATAAGGGTATGATGAATTAATATTTATACCAACAAAAAAGGTGACCGTATGGGAGTCTTTTTGGGAGCGAGGTCTCAAGAATTTCATGGCTCTTTTTCTGTCATCTTTGGCAAAGTGTTTAGTGAAAGATGATTCCACTTCGTCCATTAATCGTACCACCTGTTCAATTTGTTCGATCACACATTCTAGTTAATTATCGACATTAAGAATTGTTAAAATTAAACTAATAGGTCACAACGGTAATTAATAAACAAACATGAAGTAGTCGATCATATATATTTAACTAAGGGCAAAAGGCCCATAAATGTAATATACAAATCACTTTTTTCTAATGAAGAGTATATCAATTTTCTCTTTACTCATGGAGTTTGATATATCTTTTATTGGAAAAAATGATTTTTATGTTACCGAAAAATTGACACTTTATCTAATACAGTACGTAACATGTTAATTACTTATTGATTATATATGCATCGTGACCACAATAATTGAACGGAAAGAAAAAGAAACAATGCATGAGTGGTACTTTATTTGGCAAAGCTAAATGTTAAATTAAAAAAAATCATTTAATTAACTAAGTTATACATCTTGACCCACTATATGAGTGCTCACTTACAAGGATCAAATTCATTAAACTTAGATTTAAGATTAAAAATATTCAAATAATAATGTTTGTAACTTTGTATGCGTATTCAAGTAAGTTAATAAAAAAAATAAAAAAAAATACTAAAAATGATAGTATTTCATACGTATATAATTCCGTCTAATAATTCTTTTATAGATTTATCCACTGTAATTATGTAAATTCTAGTATTCCGTAAGATTTAAAGAATTTAGTAATTTATTGAAATGTGCATCAAGGAAGTACACTATCCAAACCACACATATTAAAATATAAAGATGAAAAAGAAAGTTTTTAAATTAAGAACATGAGTGGTTACTTACTAAAATAAAATTTTAAAGGACATTAATTAGGTTGTTATTTTTAATTTAAGCGACTACGATAGTGATACTTACAAAATATAATACGGAGCAAAAAAATATGGATTTGATATGTCTAATACCTTGTCGGAACTAATGAAATGTGATCTTTTGACTGCCTTGAGGTAATTTGCCGATGATTGTCGTTTGGATACCTGTCGAAAATTACATTATAAAAACAGAATTTTAATCAATAATTAATTACTGTACATCAAAAGTATACACATCTCTACTTAATTAATTCTTGTACACAAGTTTCTTGTTTTAATGGGGATATATACCTTGTCAAATTTCTTCAGTATTTTAACAAATGCCACCATATTGAGAGAACTGCATGCCAAAATATTCATTAATGACATCTTAGAAAAGGCCAATGATAATTCAACAAACCAAAAAAAATAAATAAATAAATAAACAGATAACATATAGTTTTGACAAACCTCTACAGTATATTTTCAAATTACTTCAGTAGTACCTGTAAGTTTTGAGCAGACCAAGGCCTCGATAAAGTTCGACGAAAGCTCCTCTTATAATTTTTTCGGCATATTGTAGCTTCTTGCGGTTAATATAATCACCCTGTTTCTTAGGATTGTTTACAAGATCTTCCCATAGCATAGATGTAACCGCCGTTATGGTGGTTGCAGGAATCTCTATCCTCATCGACGTTTTAGGCTTTCCGTTTTTAGTTGTCTTTGCGCATGTGGCTGCACCATCAAGGTTGATTCCATTCTTTTCTAGAGCCGATATCACATCTTCTGTTGTTGTCTCTTCACCAAACTCGGATGCAGTTTCTAGCCATGATTAAGTAAGTTAAACTTAGTCTTGATTACTAATCTATGCCTAGCTAATAAAACTGTAATACTTGACTTCATATAAATACAAATTGGTTTTATGTGATATATAGAAACAGCATGGGTTAAAGTTGAGGTTATGTGAAACTAGCATGTTGAACTAAACTACGTTAATTTTGATCGATTTAACCGACTTTTGACCGAGTTTAACCGAATTTGTACTTTTAACTGTCGTTGACCCAGCCTTTTGTAATATAACGGATATAAGATAGATTATCTGGATTGTTCCTGAATCGTGAAACACTTTCCTAATTAACTATTTCTTACACGAAATCCTAATTGAGATAAGACAAGAACGATTCTATTTCTAAGCAAAAAGAAATCAAAAATCAAGCATTAGAGAGTTGTTTGGTTCTATATGAGTTTTCTGTGTGAATGTAAAATCTGCCAAAAAACTAAATTGATTTAGTTAATGGCAGTTAATCATGAAGGGAGGCAACCATTCAGTTTTGGCAGGAAACCCGATTTGACAAATAGTTACCGACTTATTAGAAGACGGGACGGGACGAGCTAGACACTAAAATGCCTCAAAAGGTGTCGAAACGGATGGGGTGGGATCCAATTTTGGGTACTACCAACCAGGGTTCCATTCTCACTCCGGAGTTTCCAACCTTTGATGGTACTTATAACAACCCTCATATTTCTATGCCTGAATTGACTAATTTGACTATAGGGTTGTTATCCATACGTAATATATAATTAAATTTGACATTGATCAAATATTTATTTTTAGTCGACACTTTTTGTTAACTAAAGTTTACACTAATTATATAAAATAACTTTAGTTAATATTAATGCGTATTATATTTAAAACTATATGTAACATAATTATTAATTAAATGATAAGTTATTTTAATCATTATATATATTTTTAGCTTATAAAAAAATAAAAATAAAAAGAAATAAGATTTTTTTTATAAATTAAATAATGAGCCCATGAATTTTGACTAAATATTTTCAAAAATAAAAATTTATTAAAAATATTTTTAACATGTTTTTATTATTTTGTCAAAATTGGCACCTTTATTTTATTATTTTTTTTCTTTTCACCAACCATTTTTTACCTATAAATACGTGACTCCTCATTCATTTTTTCTTGCCAAACACAAAAACTTAAGTTATTCTCTCAAAACCTTGAAGAAAATTTGAGGTACTTTCTATTTTTATTAAATTTTTTTCAATATTGTCATTTATATTTATATTTATCGTATATTCTTTGTAAAATTCAAAATTAATTATGTTTATATGTTATAATTAGTATTATAAGTGTTATGATGCATAAAAATAATTTTGATAATTTATGGAATATTATTTATAATTAAATACGAATTATGTAGTGTTTAAACGTAAAAACAATGTAAAATTCGTAATAAATACTTTTAACCAAAAATAAAATATATATAATTTTTTTTTCTGAGTTTTTAAAACTTATATAGATCTGAAAAAATTATAAAAATAATTACTTGGGTCGAATTGGTATTTATTATATAATTAAACTCTATTATTATGTAATTCGAAGGTAAATTAAGAATAAATATAAAATAATAAAAAATATTTTTTATATATTTTTCTACAGGTTATTAGACTGATAGAAACTTATAAAAATTATAAAAATAATTATTTGGGTTTAGTTAGTAATTATGTAGAATTAAAATTATTTTGTGAATACATTAAGGGTAAAAACAAAATTAAATACAAAAATAAAATAAAAACATTTTCTTAAATTTTTCTACTAATCTATATGATTAACTAAGACTATAAAAATTATGTATGTAATTTTTAGATATTTAATTTATTAATTAGACATTTTTGAATAATGTTCGATTAATAAAACACTATTATTTTTGAAGTAATTTAGGTATTTATTTAAAAGTAATTATATTTAATATATATAAGACATACTAAGGTATAATAACTAAATATTAAATAAAACTTGGGTTATATTATCACATATATAATTATTAAGTACATTAATAATTCGTTGTGTGTAATTGTGTATACACCTAAAGTGAAGGTTAATCAAAGATAATGTATAATTCATGTGAACTTCTACTCACGGTCGTAAGTGAATGATGTCTAGGTTGCCATTTATGGGTAAGCTTGTGGATCTCGAATGCCATGACTTAGATTCTGGTCAAGAATCCTGGGCCCCCGGTTACATCTGGTCATTCCTGACTTATTTGATAGCAACGAAGTTTGAGTAGAGTTGTACAACATCTTGCTAAAGATTAACCCGAACTTTCTAAAATTGGAAAATTACTATAAGTAGAAACTTTCCATAAATAGTAACCTTCCGAAAATGGAAATTCTTTAGTGAACCATTACTATCAATATAGTACTATATACTATTGTCTGTTAGGCAATGTCTGATCATACGTTCTATCTCTAGGTTGAGATCTCGGTCACGTCCTTCCGTTCAATTCTTTCGTGTGCTACTAAGGTGAACTTCATAGCCCCACTTTTTACTGTTTACTTAACTATTTATAACTTTTGGGATAAGACACATGCTTGTTTTATAACTGTTTTACACTTAGACACAAGTACTAAATTGTTAACTATGCTGTCATGCTTTGATTCATGCTAAATCCCTACCGTAATATCGTCAATTGCTACGTTTAAATGCAAACTTAATTATTGTGAGCAGGCCTATTGAGAGTAACGTCTCTAACCATTCGACCGTTGGTCTTTGGTTACATAATAATGATTCCACGACACTGACAGTACAAGGTATCATAGGGTAAACTTGTTTAGTATCGATATTACAAAATGCAGCAACACTTTTAGATTGATATTTCTATATCAATCAACTTTAAACTAAATCTTGTGGTCTAAAACTTTGGATATTATTTATAAACCTGTGAATTTCACTCAACCTTTTTGGTTGACACTTTAAGCATGTTTTGTCTCAGGTGATGATTGAGCTAGCTGTTTGCAACTTTGTGATGATAGATTTGATGCTTGCATGGAGTCCATATCGCATATTATATTTTAGTTCATAAACATTTATTTTATGTTTTAATAATAATGTAAACATGTATTACTGCTTCCGCTGTTTTATTAACAAAGGTTTTATTTAAAAAGTCTCATATAGAGTCGTTCTCGTTTATACAACTGTGTTATGATATGATTGGTCACAATTACCCCTGGTCCATTTTGGGGGGTGTGACAGATTGGTATCAGAGCAGGCTGATGTAGAGAACTAGGATTGCATTTTATGTGTGTCTTATACAATTAGGTACCTTAGCAATGTAGGACTACAACTTTCCTTGACTATAGTGCCTTTAATTGTTGCCTTAAACTGTTAAATGCTACACTATACTTTAGAAACTTTACTTATCTTAGAATGCCGAGCCAACCTAAGAACTCTGCTCACTTTCCTAAGTACTATTCAATTCCGCCACCACATTTAAATGCGACACCGTTCTCGACATTCCTATGTCATCTATCATAGTTTTGTGTATTACATATGTATTACATGAAATGTAATCCATGATTTTTGAAACTCCTATATTTGTTACTATTCATACTCAAACGTATATAACCTCCTTGTTATATCACGTACCTATATGCTTTATGCCTTTATGCATCGGTTTGTGAACCGGAAAATGTCATTGAGTTATCTCAAAGACATTATAATGTCAACACTACTCATATTCATTACTTTTAAATCTTTGATTTCTCGTTATTTTTTTATCATTGAATTTTCTTGACGGATGGCGTCTACGAAACTCTAGAATAGAAGGGTTTGGATTATCGATTTAAAGGATCCTATAGCTCAAACCGTAGACCTGAATAGGCCATTACGAATTGAAAGTCTTTAATCGAAAGATTATCAGATTACATACTTATCATTTTATGATCTCGACACGTCATACTGCTATTATTGGAGTATAGACACATCATATCTTATTATATCTTATCATATCTATCTTAATAGACTTTGTCTAACACTTTTTCTAAATTTCCTCCGTAAATTACGGAAATCTTTTTGCTATATATACGTATATCAAGAAGACAAATATATCATTCAATATTCAACACTCATATTATAACAAAAACCCTTATTCCAATCAGATAATATGGATTTCTCACTTGATTCGTTGAACTCCTCAAGCTCTAATGGCAGCGTAACCGGAATGAACCAACCAATTAGTCATCACCTTTTCTGGATGAAATGGGGGTGGGTTCGTGGTCTACTTAATCAATGGAGAAGTGAAGAAGGTGATCCTTTTCACCCACCACATTGCCATATTGGCGAAGAACCTGAAGCACTTACCGGCGAACCCGTTCGGAACACTATTTTCACCCTCATTTCCAGGATATCCCGTCACGAATATATAATATCTAGAATTTCAGATCTTATTCATCCCCTTATCCGAACCGCCAATCATCCCGAAATAATAGAAGAAGTCAACGAGCTTCGCGCTCGAGTAATGGCTTTGGAAAATATAGTGCAAAACCTACGAGCACCAGCAGCAGCACCAGCAGCATAACCAGCACCACCAGTACCATCAGCATCACCGCCAACAGCATCAGCTTCACCAACAACAACATCTGCATTCCACGCCTCAACATCACACTCAGTACCTCAAACATTAACATCATACGCCCCATAGATACCAAGGAATATTAGTAATAATGAGTTAAGATGTATTGACTCATTCTTTCTGAAGAATTATATATGTATACTTTATATATATATGGTTTGGAACAATAATAAATATTTTCGTATTAAGCTATTACGTGTGAATCTTAACTAGTAAATACTACTCGGATAATTCATATCACTAATATGCTATGATGTACATCCTTCGTTAATGACTTAACAATCGTTAATCACTGCTTCAGCACACTAAACTCCATTTTCATAATAAATCAAGTGTATTATTCAAATACATGTTTGATTTTACACTTCTATTTTCGATGTACTCAACACTTTCTAGAAAACATTATTCGTGCCTTGTGAATTTCACAAGAAATCCACGAGCACCAACATCATATACCGAGATATATCAATAACAATGAACGATGAAGTATTGATTCATAACTTTATTAGCGAAATATTTCGCGACAATTATTAAATCTCTAAGGTTTTGGAGATTATTAATTCTCATTTCAACCGTAAATCAAATGAGTTTAATATTATATTAACTCATTAAATCCATGATTACATCTGAAAGAAAATATATATGTACGTATATTTTCATAAAGATTGTAATTAAATATTCTGTTGTACAAACTGTTGACGGTGAAAATATTTTAACGGGTAGGTAATACCCGAGAAATATTTATATCTCACATTAATATGTTACACCGTACATTCTTCAATTCTGATTTAACAGTCATTAACTATACTACTTACATCCACATATGTATCCATTCACTAAAGAACAACCATTTTCATACAAATTCAAATACATATTCTGATTTTGACATATCGAAATTTAAGTAAAACTTTAGCAAGTGTTATCTTCTTAAAGATCACTACATTCATGAATTATATTCATTCGTATTCTATGATGAATTATCACATCAAACCACCGAACTTACCATTCCTTACTTTTGAAAATCACAAACATTTCTTCGTCAACTGTTAGATCCATTGATGGATGCATCTTACGCTTAAACACTTCAAATTCAAAATTTTTTAAAACATCCTTTGAATCTTGACGATCACAATCAGCGTTCAATCATCTAAAAACGAAATTTCTTGAAACCATCTCAGATTGATAACCGACGATTCAAATATGGCTGCATTAAATGCAGAGGAAACAGCAAAATTGTAGATGGCCTAAATGGCCAGGAGTTTGATGATAAAGAATGGGGTATTGGGAACGCTCGATAGAAAATTTGGTGCTGAAAAACGGATTGAGCAAACCATGAAGGAGACCGTGGACAAATCACAAGGATTAAACCTGTAATCAAAGAATCTAGATGATTCGATTTCTGATGAAAATCACAAAAGATCTCCTTACGCATTCTAAATCCTTACAGAAGAATTTTTCTCGTTATCATTTGATCTTAGAAAATTCTAAGATATCATCGTATCTTTCGTTATAAATATCCTCCATATTTATGAAGATACATTCATAACTACTCTTATCCGAAATTATTTATCACTTCGCACTTTCTGTGTTACATAATAAAGGAAACTGTTTTAGTTTCTATATTTCTATAACATACAAGTTTAATTTTTGAATGATTTGAGGTAGTGTTGGGAATTGAAGCATGAGTTAGTATAATATAATGATGTCAGGCCAACGTGATTATATTACAGTAAGTCATGCTAAATTTTTAATGGAAGATGATGATTCATAGACTTTATAATCATCATTTGCCATGTTACATGACTTTTACATTCTACTTAACCTCTGAACATATCAAGAACATATATTCTTGATAGTTCTATCCTTAGTAATTCTAGTAATTTGACAAATCAAATCGTGCTATTACCTTTCCTTCTGCTTTGTATATTATGATCATTTGAAACTCCATACCTACGAATTCTAGACCATTATTCGCTTGACTTGAAGTCGGGAAGGAAAAACAAGAGCATAGAGCTCCGACATATAAGGGAAAATATAAAGCCCGATAACAACACGGAAATTACAAACCGTGTATATCAATGCGTATAGCAACATAAAGACACGAGAGAATTAAAAACACTATAACCCCAAGGTAATTGTAGAAGTAAACAGATTCCTCTGGGGTAAATGAAAAAGAAGAATGACAGAAACGATAGTCAGAAAAATATCCAGGATAAGAACTGGATGGAGCATTTTCACAATCTTTGGAAGTATGAATCGAGAAAGAAAGTATAGAAGTGGTGAAGATAATGAAACAAAAGAAGCTAATTTATAGCAAAATTCTAGACACAACAATCAAGGCAATTTTAATTTCCTTAATTACCGGAGAATCAAATCTTATACAGATTATAAAGATTTCATTTAAATCCCTTGAATTCCGGAAATCACCTTTAATTATGTCAAAAGTTAAGGCAAACTGATATTTCCTTATTTCAAACTTTTAAGATAACTTCATTTATACTCTTCCTATAATCGAACTGTTTTATCCATATTACCCAATGTTGATAAAACAATATTTTCAACTCATATTCATCATTCTTGTTGTAAAGAATGACAATCTCTATCAAATTTCATGACTATGATTTTCATGAACTCCTTTCTATTTTGTCTACCCTAGCGTGGTGGCATAAACGCTCAAGGTTTAAATGAGCTCGATATTATTCATAACACATTTTATATATCCAATTTACTGAAATGACTTGTATAACATCATCATTTTGAATGATCTCCGCATTAATAATAAAATGCACTTCGTAGAAGAACTTGTAGAAATTATGGTTTGTATGATTTTAATTCTTGAAACAGAACAATATTCTATCCGTTGGAATTCACGCAAGGCCCCGAGCATACCTGGGAACGTGAAAACCAAATAAAACGTAAATATCCTCGTCTATGTACGAACAACACCGATTAATGGCAACAACTAAATTTCGGGACGAAATTTATTTTAACGGGTAGGTACTATAACAACCCTCATATTTCCATGCCTGAATTGACTAATTTGACTATAGGGTTGTTATCCATACGTAATATATAATTAAATTTGACATTGATCAAATATTTATTTTTAGTCGACACTTTTTGTTAACTAAAGTTTACACTAATTATATAAAATAACTTTAGTTAATATTAATGCGTATTATATTTAAAACTATATGTAACATAATTATTAATTAAATAATAAGTTATTTTAATCATTATATATATTTTTAGCTTATAAAAAAATAAAAATAAAAAGAAATAAGATTTTTTTTATAAATTAAATAATGAGCCCATGAATTTTGACTAAATATTTTCAAAAACAAAAACTTATTAAAAATATTTTTAACATGTTTTTATTATTTTATCAAAATTGGCACCTTTATTTTATTATTTTTTTTTCTTTTCACCAACCATATTTTACCTATAAATACATGACTCCTCATTCATTTTTTCTTGCCAAACACAAAAACTTAAGTTATTCTCTCAAAACCTTGAAGAAAATTTGAGGTACTTTCTATTTTTATTAATTTTTTTTCAATATTGTCATTTATATTTATATTTATCGTATATTCTTTGTAAAATTCGAAATTAATTATGTTTATATGTTATAATTAGTATTATAAGTGTTACGATGCATAAAAATAATTTTGATAATTTATGGAATATTATTTATAATTAAATACGAATTATGTAGTGTTTAAACGTAAAAACAATGTAAAATTCGTAATAAATACTTTTAACCAAAAATAAAATATATATAATTTTTTTATGAGTTTTTAAAACTTATATAGATCTGAAAAAATTATAAAAATAATTACTTGGGTCGAATTGATATTTATTATATAATTAAACTCTATTATTATGTAATTCGAAGGTAAATTAAGAATAAATATAAAATAATAAAAAATATTTTTTATATATTTTTCTACAGGTTATTAGACTGATAGAAACTTATAAAAATTATAAAAATAATTATTTGGGTTTATTTAATAATTATGTAGAATTAAAATTATTTTGTGAATACATTAAGGGTAAAAACAAAAATAAATACAAAAATATAATAAAAACATTTTCTTAAATTTTTCTACTAATCTATATGATTAACTAAGACTATAAAAATTATGTATGTAATTTTTAGATATTTAATTTATTATTTAGACATTTTTGAATAATGTTTGATTAATAAAACACTATTATTTTTGAAGTAATTTAGGTATTTATTTAAAGGTAATTATATTTAATATATATAAGACATACTAAGGTATAATAACTAAATATTAAATAAAACTTGGGTTATATTATCACATATATAATTATTAAGTACATTAATAATTCGTTGTGTGTAATTGTGTATACACCTAAAGTGAAGGTTAATCAAAGATAATGTATAATTCATGTGAACTTCTACTCACGGTCGTAAGTGAATGATGTCTAGGTTGCCATTTATGGGTAAGCTTGTGGATCTCGAATGCCATGACTTAGATTCTGGTCAAGAATCCTGGGCCCCCGGTTACATCTGGTCATTCCTGACTTATTTGATAGCAACGAAGTTTGAGTAGAGTTGTACAACATCTTGCTAAAGATTAACCCGAACTTTCTAAAATTGAAAAATTACTATAAGTGGAAACTTTCCATAAATAGTAACCTACCGAAAATGGAAATTCTTTAGTGAACCATTACTATCAATATAGTACTATATACTATTGTCTGTTAGGCAATGTCTGATCATACGTTCTATCTCTAGGTTGAGATCTCGGTCACGTCCTTCCGTTCAATTCTTTCGTGTGCTACTAAGGTGAACTTCATAGCCCCACTTTTTACTGTTTACTTAACTATTTATAACTTTTGGGGTGAGACACATGCTTGTTTTATAACTGTTTTACACTTAGACACAAGTACTAAATTGTTAACTATGCTGTCATGCTTTGATTCATGCTAAATCCCTACCGTAATATCGTCAATTGCTACGTTTAAATGCAAACTTAATTATTGTGAGTAGGCCTATTGAGAGTAACGTCTCTAACCATTCGACCGTTGGTCTTTGGTTACATAATAATGATTCCACGACACTGACAGTACAAGGTGTCATAGGGTTAACTTGTTTAGTAGCGATATTACAAAATGCAGCAACACTTTTAGATTGATATTTCTATATCAATCAACTTTAAACTAAATCTTGTAGTCTAAAACTTTGGATATTATTTATAAACCTGTGAATTTCACTCAACCTTTTTGGTTGACACTTTAAGCATGTTTTGTCTCAGGTGATGATTGAGCTAGCTGTTTGCAACTTTGTGATGATAGATTTGATGCTTGCATGGAGTCCACATCGCATATTATATTTTAGTTCATAAACATTTATTTTACGTTTTAATAATAATGTAAACATGTATTACTGCTTTCGCTGTTTTATTAACAAAGGTTTTATTTAAAAAGTCTCATATAGAGTCGTTCTCGTTTATACAACTGTGTTATGATATGATTGGTCACAATTACCCCTGGTCCATTTTGGGGGGTGTGACAGTACTACCAACATAAATGCGATTTGGGAAGATCTCAGGGTTTTTCCCAACCTTCGATGGTACTGCCAACATCGTATTGAATTGAGTTTCCTCCCAACGTGTGTGTGGGTGGCATTATGATCGCGAAGGTGGTTTTCGAAAAAAAAAAAAAAAAAATACCAGAGTTAGGGCTAGATGAGTAAGAATGCAGGAATTCAGTGGATGTTGGCGTATAATTAAGCCGCCTGCTGCTGCTGTTGTTGTTAGTTGATCGTCTTCTTCGGGAATCAGCAACTAGTTGTTGAAGGTCTAATAAGATTTGAAGCTGTTTATTTAACATATCTCCTCTCTCAAGGAACTCTCGCTCTTTATTTTTATAGAACTCATTCACCTTATCCAGCTCCTCATCCAATTTCTCAAAGAACAACTTCACCTGTACATATATATAATGATTAATATTCCTTCAATTTTTCGCGCGACAAATTAAATTTGTAAATATAGGATGAATTAATCATCGTTTTATTTAATTAGTTAATTACCTCTTCTTCCTCCGAGTAAGAATTATGATCAACAAGTTCAGTTTCATCATCCTCTTCCCCTAATTCCCCTTGTTCCGGCATTGTACGTTTCACCTGACATGACACGTGGAATATATTGTAATTAATTCCAGAATTATAGAATTGACATGTAATTTTCGTATTTGTAATGGATGGTATGACATGTGTATTTTTATCTCACGATTGTATTGTGAAAGAGCAGTGAGTTACATTGTTACAACAGTTTGTGTCGGCTTTTACTCCCCAAAATAGAGAATTATTATTACCGTATAACTTAACTATGTCTTTAATATATAGTTTGCAAACGCCGTCACCGTCTAAATCATATTTTTTCACTGATATTTACTTTAATTCTCAAATAACAGCAGTAATGCAAAAAACAGCTGCTTTCATGGGGGGAGAGGGACAAATAAGGGAATACACAAATCATGAATTGAATGATGACACGATAAAACATGATGAAGACATGCACAAGACACCAAGTTATTTTCTTTTCACACTTTTTCTTTTAAAAAATAATCACGTATAAAAAAAAAAAAGTTTTAACACGTACAATTCATTAAGTTCTAATATATAATCTGAAGAATAACAAATATAAATGTAAATATATATAAATATGTACCTGAAGAATCTGATCTGCAGGTGGGTGGTGGTCATTGGTGGTGACATTACGTGAGAGACGATCGATGAAGGAGCGAATCGGATCAAAAATAGAGAATCCATAACCATGATTAGTATTAGTTGTTAGTGACAATATTCTTGCGAGTTTAACTTTTTTAACATGTTTCTTAAGCTGCCAGTAGTTCACAAATGCACTTTTCCATTCTGGAATTAGTTGTGCTTCAAGCTCTTTTGAGAACTTCACCATTGACCTTAGATTAATTTATTTACCTAATAATCCTAGTACTAGTACTAATTAATTAGTACGTGTATAAGCAGCCAGTTGATGTAGCTAACGAACCTTCTGATCGATTGATCGATCAGTCGTTAGGTTAAGGAGAGGGATAAAGAAAGAGAGAAGTATATATAAATGAAGATGCTGAATTAAGGGTTCTTTAAAGATATATAGAGATAGAGATATAGGTGCAAGAAAGATTGCATAACAAGCAAATGCTTAAAAAAAGCTTGTATTTACTGCCTAATTAATAACGACAAGGGTAAATTTAGAAGAAATATAATGAATGAAAAGATTAAGAAAAGGAAAGAAAAGAACTGAAAAAGGGAAAAAGATTATGGATGATTAACTGGACCCCTTAATAGATTTACGTATACTACTTCCTTTAGATTTTAAGTTATTCTATTTCTATTTCTATCAATAATATAAATAGATAAAGTATATCTTATTACTATATATTCATATTCATATTCATATACTATAAATATACAAACCGTGTATATATATGTATTTTGATTTTGATTTGATTTGATGAATTTATATTCAGTGCTTATTTATGTTAACGATATTATAATTATTATATTGTCTTATTATTATTTTTTGAAATATTGATTAGTGTTTGTTTATGCTAATGAAAATATAATAATGATCGTTAAGATTTTATACCAAAATCTATCATTCATAGTATGTTATATTAATGGTAAATATTGAAGACATTCTACTAAATTTTTAACTAAATAAGATTAATATTAATTTATATTCAAACTTGATTAAATGAACTTCGGTTTTTAAATTGAAGACTTGAAATAGATAGATTCTAAATTTTTAATTATTAGTCCTTCTTATAAATCACAAATGATGAACAGTATAGTTTACAAATTTTATAAACTAGCATAAAATTTTTCAACTTGTACAAATTAACATAAAATATTTCACATTTTACAAATCAATCACAACTTTTCACACTTTTTATAATCTTCCTTCTAAAACACAAAATGATGAATACTATAGAGTTCAAATTTTACAAACTAGAACAAAACTTTGTAACTTTTACAAATCAACATAAAACTTTTCAAATATTACAAATCAAACACAAAACTTTTCATACTTTTAATAAATTAACCATAAAACTTTTCACTTACCACAAATCAATCACAAAACTTTTCACTTTTTATAAATTGACGACAAAACTTTTCACTTATTACAAATCAACTCATTTTGTTACACACACACACACACACACATATATATATGTATATATATGTATATATATATATATATATATATATATATATATATATATATATATATATATATATATATATATATATATATATATATATATATATGTTAAGTCACTCATGTAATTATAGATTTAATTATGACAAAACATAGTTATTAACACTGTTGTCCCGGTTAACAACATGAAGTTTTGTAAAGTGGGTAAATACAAAATCTTATTGCTAATACATAGATTAAGCAAATAGATAAACCAGAGTAAATTGTACTTTTCAACTTTATTTTTTTATTGATGTAATCTCAAAGAATGACGGTCAGCTTGTAGCAAAAGAGATGGCCGGTTGATACAGATTACGCATAGATAACCTAAAAAACTCTTAAGCATATACTAGATTACTGACTCTATTGATTTAATAAAACTCACACCACTAACTAAAACATAAGTGGAGTCTTTCTTATATAGAGAGTCTAATAACCGGGTAAAAGCTCTATTGTGTGTGGGTCAAAAAGATGTTTGTACTTCAGCCGACAAGCTTGTAAGTAAGCACGTGGCTCACAATTTGTTTATAAGCTATTTCTGGAACTACCTAGTTTAGGCGGACATATCATTTGAATAAACAAATAGAATGTTGAGTTACCAAGGCGTTGACATTAGGTATAGCCATGAACTGCGCATGGGTTATACCTGTTCATTCCATATTGTCTTGTAAGGTCACTTATCAATTGCTGAATTGTGTCCTTCATTCTTCAACTTCATCTTCGATATCAGTTGAATGGCACGTTTGTGATGTAGACAACACTGGAAATATTCATGCTTATGAATAACATTAATTGATTAAGTGTTTAGTGATGCTTCTGCATTTTCTACTGGCTCTTCTTTGGTCTTCTGATGGGTCAGCATTCATCCCTCATGCTGAATCTGAAGAACATTTATACTTGACTATTTTGAGCTGATAGTCAACAGCAGCACACTCCAAACACTTGAGACCAACCTACATCTTAGCTGGTTACACATAATTGACCTATGTTAGCTGTGAACAACTTAGTGTTGCTGGTGGTTTTGACATAATTAAATCATTAGTTCTATAGAGGACTCAACAATATCCCCTATTTGATGACAGAAAAACCACAACATGAAATGGCAGCACTAATGCTCAACAGAAAAGGATTTAGAGATTAAGCAATAAAAATTGTCCCTTAGGTTAATTTCTATGGAATCTTTTGTAGAGTTATCTATATCTTATATATTATGAATAATATATATTCGAACAAATATTATAGATGATTGCATACTCTTAATCGAGTCAACAACATGTTTAAATTTATTGGTGACTTGACTATCACTTAGAGCCTAAATTGAACTTCAGGTTGGTTTAAAATCCATGAAAATTTGAATCCACCATTTTCATGGCGTCTCACACATTTTTTATAACCTACTTATTGGCAGTATGTCTATTCTGAAGCAATCTCTCTATCCATTGAACATTGAGATGGTGACTTTCTCACTTTTGGTGTGCTTCATTCTGGGTGGAAAAATGACTTCTCTTTATTCTAGGATACGGGAAGGATTGTTTACATCTTACCTCCCTCATACCCCACTTTTGTGGGGTTAAGTTTTTTTGTTGTTGTTGTTGTTGTTGTTGTTGTTGTTGTTGTTGTTGTTGTTGTTTTGATTGCATACTATTACATAACATAATTCCATAACCAAATTATTTTATCAAAACCATTCCTCTTCTTCTTTGACTTTTATATTTTGGAATAGTTCTTGAAGATCTTCCAATCTTAGATTTGGTATTTCTGGTAGCAGTATGATTGATTCTATTCTGTTAAATGTGGAGCCAGTCCCAACTTTCTCATTTTTCTTTTCAAAGTCCTCTTCAGTCAGGCTGGTGTTCTAGCATACAAGGTTGCTTTTGAAATGTCCTGTTCATATTGATTATAAACGTTCCATATTAATTGATTTCGTCGCGAGGTTTTGACCTCTATATGAGACGTTTTTCAAAGACTGCATTCATTTTTTAAAACAACCATAACCTTTATTTTATCTATAAAGGTTTAAAAAGCATTACGTAGATTATCAAATAATGATAATCTAAAATATACCGTTTACACATGACTATTACATAATGGTTTACAATAAGAATATATTACATCAAAAATAAGTTTCTTGAATGCAGTTTTTACATAATATCATACAAGCATGGACTCCAAATCTTGTCCTTATTTTAGTATGCAACAGCGGAAGCTCTTAATAATCACCTGAGAATAAACATGCTTAAAACGTCTACAAAAATGTTGGTGAGTTATAGGTTTAACCTATATATTATCAAATCATAATAATAGACCACAAGATTTCATATTTCAATAAACATCCTATACATAGAGATAAAAATCATTCATATAGTGAACACCTGGTAACCGACATTAACAAGATGCATATAAGAATATCCCCTATCATTCCGGAAAATCCTTCGGACATGATAAAAATGAATTCGAAGTACTATAGCATCCGGTACTTTGGATGGGGTTCGTTAGGCCCAATAAATCTATCTTTAGGATTCGCGTCAATTAGTAGATCGGTTTACTAATTCTTAGGCTACCAAGCAAAAGGGGCATATTCGGCTTCGATCATACACCCATATAATGTAGTTTCATTTACTTGTGTCTATTTCGTAAAACATTTATAAAACTGCATGTATTCTCATCCCAAAATATTAGATTTTAAAAGTGGCACTATAACTCACTTTCACAGATTTTTACTTCGTCGGGAAGTAAGACTTGGCCACTGGTCGATTCACGAACCTATAACAAATATGTACATATATATCAAAGTATGTTCAAAATATAATTACAACATTTTTAATACAATTTGATGTTTTAAGTTTATTAAATCAGTTGTCCTCGTTAGTAACCTACAACTAGTTGTTCAAAGTTAGATGTACAGAAATAAATTGATATATATTATCTTGAATCAATCCACGACTCAGTGTATACACGTCTCAGGCTAGATCACAACTCAAAGTATATATATATATTTGGAATCAACCTCAACCCTGTATAGCTAACTACAACATTACTGCATATAGAGTGTCTATGGTTGTTCCAAATAATATATATACATGGGTCGATATGATATCTCAAAACATTTGCATACGTGTCTATGGTATCCCAAGATTATATAATATATTAGAATACATGTATAATACAATATAAGTTAGCTAGGATATGATTTGTATAGAATTGTTACAATATTTCCCGTAGCTACAATAATCAAAAAAATATTCAATCTTGTTTTACCCATAACTTCTTCATTTTAAATCCGTTTTGAGTGAATCAAATTGCTATGGTTTCATATTGAACTCTATTTTATGAATCTTAACAGAAAAAGTATAGGTTTATAGTCGGAAATATAAGTTACAAGTCATTTTTGTAAGAGGTAGTCATTTCAGTCGAAAGAACGACGTCTTGATGACCATTTTGAAAAACATACTTCCACTTTGAGTTTAACCATGATTTTTGGATATAGTTTCATGTTCATAAGAAAAATCATTTTCCCAGAAGAACAACTTTTAAATCAAAGTTTATCATAGTTGTGACGACCCCGTCAAAACACTCAACGGATCCGTCAGTTGGTCCCATAGCTTGATCGGACTTAAATGAATTAAATAAACAAAGTTGCATTCTTTTATTTCAAAATGTTGCCCAAAAAGGAAACAAACCCAATTAAGTAGTTTAAATCAACCAACCATAGTAATGAACCAAAAGTTGACGCAAAACATTGCCAACAAACCCACAATTTAAATTATCCAAAATAGAATGCAAACTTAAGTTTCATAAATAGTTTCATAAAATCTGCCCAAATGCATGCAGACTCTTCTAACGACAGCGGAAGCATCAAATAACTCAAGTACCTATGAAAACATGCAAGTAAACTGTCAACACAAAGGTTGAGTGAATTATAGGTTTAAATAAATAAGTAAACTTTAGACCACAAGATTTAAAAATGTTAGAAAACATTAAACATTATTCCATTATCAATGAGCCACCTGGTAACCACTTAACCCTTTATTTACCCTTGCCAAACACAATAAAAATATACACTTGGACAGTGTATCTACAACAAATTACGAAGTACTAAACATTCCGATTATAAATTGCTAGCGCGACTAGCTCGAAATGGGGTTGTCAAACCCGATAGATCTATCCGTAGGATTCGCGTTCACCGGTAGAAACCAATGATTACAGTTACCAGACTAGGGAATATTTTTGTCCAACTCACAATGAATAATTAAATTTAACTGTTACTTGTGTCTAAACGTAAATAAAAATCTGCATGTAATCACATCCTAAAAATATACTTTGAAAAGTATGTAAAAACGGGACTATAACTCACCTTAAATAGCAACTGAAGAAATCTCACAAACAAGCGAACAGCAAGTAAAGTAAAGTGATCAAGAAAGATCACAACGTCGACCTATAAATAAAGCAGGTCGAAATAAATAACTAACTTAGGCCAAGTCTTAGTATGATAGCTATTGTACATGTTGCAAGTAGGCATAGAACATTACTCAGCAAGCATCGGTTTGATTGGAACAGCATAAGGACACACACTTTCTATTTTTAGAAAGTTTCTATTTTTAGCAGGTTTCCATTTTTGGAAAGTTTTCTATTTTAGGAAAGTTTCTATTTTTGGAAAGTTTCTATTTTTGGAAAGTTTCTATTTTTGGAAAGTTTCTATTTTTGGAAAGTTTCTATTTTTGGAAAGTTTCCAAATTTAGAAAGTTCTATTTTTAGAAAGTTTTGAAGTGAGGAAAGTTTCCTTATTTAGAAAGTCAACAGAAGTCAACTGAAAGTCAAAGTCAACCGAAAGTCAACTCAAAAGTCAACCTTGGTCAAACATAGTCAACATTAATTTGAAAAGTGTAAGTTATAATAATAACATAGGTTATAATGTTATTTAAAGTCAAAAGTGTATAATAATGTCTTAACATAAGTTTAATTAAATAAAATGAATTATTAAAGTTAATATAAGTTGAAATGTTATAATTAGTATAACATAAGTATTTAATTAATTAATTAAATATCAATCATAATATAAATATTATTAATTTATAATAAATTTTAAATCATATCATAAGTATTATTAATTAATAATGAATTATTAATCATATCATAAGTTTCTAATTAAAATTATTAAATCATAAGTATTTAATAATTAAATCATAATTAAATAATAATTAAGGCTTATAATAATTAAATAATTATTTAATATTTATTATAAGTCTTTTAATAATTTTTCAAAAACAAATTTAATACTTATCATAAGTATTTTCCTTTAATAATAAAAGTATTATTAATCATAAGTTTAATTAAAATGTTAATTAAATCATAATTAATAATTAAATGATATAATAAATATTTATATCATAAGTTTTAAATAATAATAATTACTTCTTTTATCATAAGTAATTAATTAATAATGAAATCCATTAATTTTAACATAAGTTTAATAATTAACCATAAGTTTTAAGTTTAAAAGTTCATCGGGTCGTATCTTGAGCCCCGGGTGTCGGTTTCGGGCAAGCCACATATGCAACTTCACCTACTCAAACCACCCGACATAATTATGAACTCAAGAACACTCCAAGAACAGTCCCTAGGTCGTGGATATCAGCCATGACAACATTTGGGAAATCAATTTACTCAAAACAGTAATTCGGGCACAACGGGTGAACCGTGGCTCGGATTTAAGTGACCCGAACATGAAAATTCGTCCCACCATCAGTCCTAACCAAATGACACACCCTAAAGACACCAAGGATGGTCACAAAGTCGGACCCAACCTTGTTCATGCCAAGAACACCTTTCAATCTTTAACAAAAACCAAATTAAGTATATCTAGGGCTCCGGGAATCGAAACGACATGAATCCGGAGTCTAAAATTAATGTCTTGATGAGAGGAACTCTTTTATATACTTTATTTTAACATTTATATCAGTTACAAAGTCATAAAACACGAATCAAACTGCTGTCCAAATTTTACAAACCGAAAACATATGCAAACGAGTAATTCTACGCATCCAAACAACATTACAACAACTAATATACATCATACTAATAATATAAACTCAAAATACAGAAATATAAATAAATATGAAAAGTTCTAGGGTTAGGGTTTATACCCAAATCGAGAATCAAAGAATATGGATGTGTAGAGAACGGAGAGAGGAACACGATTGTATAAACGATTTGATGATCCAAGCAATAAAAAGTGGTGAAGATGGTGATGTATGGTGGTGGTGGCGACGGCCTAAAAGGGAGAGGGAGAGAGGAGAGAGCAAAAATAGATTTTTAGGTTTAAGAATGCAAAGTGATAAAATGAAAATGAATGAGGAAAATGAAAAACAAAGGGGGTACTCCCCTCCCCTATGGTTCGGCCGAATGGGGTGTGTGGGGTGGGCCCCACTAGCCCAAATTTGTTAAATGAAGAATTCGTTATGGCCCGAAAGCCCGAACGAATCCCGAAACGCGAAAACACGCTTACGCGATTAAAAATCCGGAAAGATAACAAACGCGCGACGAAAAATAAATATAAATACACCTAATAATAATATGACCTTAAAATATCATATTTAAAATATTTAGGATTTAAAAATCCCGAAAGCTCGACCGTTGGTTTAAAAACCGAAAAGATTCGCCGGATGGAAATCCGCGAGACGTAGAAACGTATAAATTAAAATATGAATACATATATTCACATAACACATAATAATTATTATATATATATTATTACAAAAAATAATAATATAGGTTATAGAAATGACATGGCACACTAACAGTTAACGGTCGTTAAATAATTAACGGAAAAAGATAACGGAAAAAGTAGGGTCGTGACAGTACCTCCCCGTTACGGAAATTTCGTCCCGAAATTTAAGCAGGCGCAGGGGTTGTCTCGGCATCTGAGAACAAATGCGGATACTTCTGCTTCATTTGGTCTTCACGCTCCCAAGTGAACTCGGGACCGCGTCTAGCGTTCCATCGGACCCGAACAATAGGAATTCTGCTCTGTTTAAGAGTCTTAACCTCTCGGTCCATGATCTCAACTGGCTCCTCAATAAACTGCAATTGCTTGTCAACTTGAAGTTCCTCCAAAGGAATAGTCTGATCAAATTCAGCCAAACACTTCTTTAAGTTCGAAATATGGAAAACATCGTGAACAGCACTGAGTTCTTGTGGCAACTTCAAACGATAAGCCACCGGTCCAACTCTTTCAATGATCTCAAACGGTCCCACGAAACGAGGACTTAACTTCCCTCTTTTACCAAAACGAATAACACCCTTCCAAGGCGAAACCTTTAACATAACACGATCACCAACTTGAAATTCAACATCTTTCCTTCCTTTGTCGGCATAACTCTTTTGCCGACTTCTAGCAGTTCTCAACCTCTCTTTAATTCGCACAATCTTCTCAGTAGTCTCGTGAATAATCTCTGGACCTGTAAGTTGAGCATCCCCAACCTCATTCCAACAAATAGGAGACCTACATTTCCTACCGTACAAAGCTTCAAACGGTGCGGCTTTAATACTTGCGTGATAACTGTTGTTATAAGAAAACTCAGCTAACGGCAAATACTTATCCCACCCATTTCCAAAATCAATCACACAAGCTCGCAACATATCTTCTAATGTCTGAATGGTCCTCTCACTTTGACCATCCGTTTGAGGATGATAAGCGGTGCTCATATCCAATCTAGTGCCCAAGGCTTCTTGCAACGATTGCCAAAATCTCGATACAAATCGACTATCTCTGTCGGAAATTATAGAAACGGGAACACCATGCCTCGAAACAATCTCTTTCAAATACAAACGGGTGAGTTTCTCCATGGAATCGGTTTCCCTAATCGGCAAAAAGTGAGCCGACTTAGTGAGTCGATCTACAATCACCCAAATCGCATCATAACCACCCGAAACTCTTGGTAACTTAGTGATAAAATCCATAGTGATACCTTCCCACTTCCACTCGGGAATTTCTGGTTGTACCAACAATCCGGACGGTTTTTGATGTTCAGCTTTGACCTTAGAACAGGTCAAACACTTAGACACATACTTAGCTATGTCACCCTTCAAATTATGCCACCAATACAACTCCTTAAGATCCTGATACATCTTTCCTGAACCAGGATAAATAGAGTATCTAGACTTATGAGCTTCATCTAGAATTAACTGTCGAAGACCTCCAAACTTCGGAACCCAAAGACGTCCCGCAAAGTATCTAGTTCCATTAGCTCGTACTTCAAACTTCTTAGCTACTTTGGCTACATTCTCTTTCACGAAATTCTCCTCCTTTAAGGCTTCTTGTTGTGCCTCAAGAATCTGCCTAACGAGGTTTGATCTAACTGTCATATTCAAAGCTCTAACCCTTCGTGGTTCAGCCCTCTCTTTACGACTCAAAGCATCAGCCACAACATTGGCTTTACCCGGATGATACAAAAGGTCACAATCATAATCATTCAACGTCTCAATCCATCTTCGTTGTCGCATGTTCAAATGTTTTTGATCGAGAATATGTTGAAGACTCTTATGATCGGTGTACACAGTACTCTTAACACCTAAAAGATAGTGTCTCCAAATCTTCAGTGCAAAAATAACAGCTCCCAACTCTAAATCATGAGTTGTATAGTTCTGTTCGTGAACCTTCAACTGACGTGACGCATACGCAATAACCTTCTTTCGTTGCATCAAAACGCAACCATAGCCTTGTCGTGATGCATCGCAATAAATAACAAAATCATCATTACCCTCCGGTAGGGACAATATCGGAGCGGTAGTCAACTTCTTCTTCAAAATCTGAAAAGCATTCTCCTGTTCATCCTTCCACTCATACTTTTTCCCCTTATGCGTTAAAGCAGTCAGAGGTTTCGCTATACGAGAGAAATCCTGGATGAACCTTCGATAGTAACCTGCCAATCCTAAGAACTGACGAATTTGAGTAGGAGTTTTCGGAGTTTCCCACTTTTCAATCGCCTCAATTTTAGCAGGATCAAATTGTATTCCTTGTTTGCTAACAATGTGACCAAGGAACTGAACTTCTCTTAACCAAAAAGCACACTTAGAGAACTTAGCGTACAACTCTTCTTCCTTTAACAAATCAAGCACTAACCTCAAGTGTTCTTCGTGCTCTTCATCACTCTTAGAATAGATAAGGATGTCGTCGATGAAAACAATAACGAACTTGTCCAGATAGGGTCTACACACACGGTTCATGAGGTCCATGAACACAGCAGGTGCATTTGTCAATCCGAACGGCATAACAAGAAATTCAAAGTGACCGTAACGGGTGCGAAAAGAAGTTTTTGAAACATCAGATTCTTTAACATGCAACTGATGATAGCCAGAACGAAGATCAATTTTTGAATAAACAGAAGAACCCTGAAGCTGATCGAACAGATCATCAATTCTCGGAAGAGGATAACGATTTTTAACAGTGAGCTTATTCAGTTCACGATAATCAATGCATAAACGAAAAGAACCATCCTTCTTCTTAACAAACAGAACAGGAGCTCCCCAAGGGGACGAACTAGGACGAATAAAACCTTTGTCTAACAACTCACGGAGTTGACTTGACAATTCTTGAAGTTCAGAAGGCGCAAGACGATAAGGAGCACGTGCTACAGGAGCAACGCCGGGAACAAGATCAATCTGAAATTCTACTGCGCGTTGCGGCAGAAGGCCAGGTAAGTCATCGGGAAACACCTCGGGAAAATCCCTAACAATATGAATGTCATCAACGTTCTTTACTTCCTTACTAGGATCAACAACATGAGCAAGGATAGCATGACAGCCTTTGCGGAGATGTTTACAAACTTTCATACAGCTAATAAGGTTTAACTGTGTGCATTTCTTATCTCCAAAGACCATCAGTGGCTCTCCAATCACATCAGTAATACAAATAGCCTTATCATAACACACGATCTCAGCACGGTTTGCAGACAACCAATCCATACCAATAACAACATCGAAACTACCAAGTCCAATTGGTATCAAATCTATCTCGAAATCCCTACCACCCAGATTAATGTTACACTTACGATGTACAGTCTTAGCAGTAAGTTCCCTACCATTAGCTACTTCAACAACATAAGTATTGTCTAAGAGAGTTAACGGCGTTTTGATTCTCGGACTTAATTTACTCGACACGAAACTTAAATCAGCCCCTGAATCAAATAACACATAAACTGATAAATCGTTGACTGAGAACGTACCAGTAACAAGCTTAGGATCTTCCTCCGCATCCTTAGCATTAATGTTGAACGCTCGGCCGCGTGCAGTCTCTGCAGTCTTCTTGTTGGGACAAGCATCTCGGAAATGCCCCGGCTTCCCACACTCATAACAAACCCTTGGATTACCTCCATTATTCAATTTCCCATTACCATTACCGTTACCACCTCTATTACCAACATTATTATTATTACCACCAGTCGCGGGAGTAGCAGACCCCGGCAAAAGCACTGTACAATCTTTAGCAATGTGCCCTTGCTTAGAGCACCTCTTACAAGTAACTGTGCAGTAACCATCATGAACTTTATAGCAACGAGGACACACACGCTGATTTCTGTTGTTAGCACCTGAGGTATCCTGTTTCTTCTGCTGATTTTGGTTTTGATTGCGGTTGTTATCCCACTTTCGTTTCCCATTATCAGCCTTCTTGACAACCTCCTCACTACTTTCAACAACTGTAGTCTTGCTTCTTCTCAACACCTTGTCATTAAGTTTGTGGGCCATAGACATAGCTGCCTCAATAGTCTGGGGTTCACTGGACTGAACCCCGTGTTCAATCTTCTCGGACAAACCATCAATGTAAGCCTCAATTTTGCGGTCCTCATCCGCATAAACCCTAGGACACAGCAAAGTTAACTCGAAAAACCTTCGTTCATAGGCATCTAACTCGGTGCCATGCATTTTCAAATTCTTGAGCTCAACCTCTAGCTTCTGAAGCTCACCCCGAGGTCTATAGCGGGTGATCAATCTTTCCTTAAAATCATTCCAGGCCAAACCATAAGCTACATCGCTTCCCAAACTACTAACCAGATTGTTCCACCATGTCAAGGCACTATCCTTGAGAGTACAACTAGCGAAACTAACTTTGTCCTCTTCACGGACCCGACTGACCCTGAAAATAGATCCGATTTTCTCGAACCAACGAGTAAGCCCTATTGGTCCTTCCGTACCACTGAATTCTTGGGGTCGACCAGCCATAAAAGTTTTGTGGGAGCATCCCACGTTGTTGTTCACATTGGCGTTAACATTAGCATTTGCTGCCATAGCAGCAGCAATTCCTTCATTGATCAGGCGTTGCATACGCGCTTCAGTGGACTCTCTTGGAGGCATGATCTTCAAAATAGAATAACACATCCGTTAGTACCAAGAATAATACTAGTGTCATAAAGGAATAGATCAAAACATGAAAAGACTAACCATTAAGATATTAGTCAACTAACACTATGAGTAATAACATGACAGTTATGATTGTTATAGAAATAACCATCACATGCATACATATTTTATGATAACATCATACAACATACATAGCACCTAACATACATGAACATATATTACGCATAATATAACATGCCAAGAGCCACAACATCAGAAATAAAACATGATAATGATAATAGATGTCATAAAAATAACCATCCATACATAATGAAAAATATCCCATAACAAAATCTTAATAAAATCCTCGGCAAAACGCCGTACATAACCCAAAATGTATGTATAAAAAGGACATTAAGTCTAATGAAATAGATAATCAATATGAATAATCACATCACATTCGCTTAGAGCGGGTGTGATAAGCTGGTCCAGCATGAGTCTCAGCAGGATCCTCATACTTACGCAACTTCCCTTTCACAACATCCAACTCTTCCTTCAACACACGAACAGTGCTCTCGAGAGCCTCGAACTTAGCATTAACTTCTCGATCATGCTTGCGGTTCGCATCCTCAACCCTATGCTTGAAAGTGATAAAGTTACCCATGTCAGCACGGATCTCGTCCATAACTTCATTATGTGGCAAGGTGCGCAAACAATCACTAAGGGCGTTAATACGTGTCACCTCATTATAAGCCCGGTTCATATGAGTAATGGTAGAAAAATAGTAATGAACAGGATCATCGATCTCTGGTTGATTAGCACGACGTCTAGCAGGAGACGGTGGAGCAGGAGCAGCAACAGAGTTATCGCTCGAAGTCGACATCTGCAAACAGCAAAACCGCAAACCACATACTAAAAAGATATGAAAGCTAATAATATAACTTATACGAAATGAAATGCATAATAATGCTATAGCAAAAAGGTCGGGCTGTAGACTAGACTCTAATGCACCCTAATAACCACGGGTTGACCACATTAAGACCGCCTAGTTCCCTACAACCAGAGCTCTGATACCACATGTGACGACCCCGTCAAAACACTCAACGGATCCGTCAGTTGGTCCCATAGCTTGATCGGACTTAAATGAATTAAATAAACAAAGTTGCATTCTTTTATTTCAAAATGTTGCCCAAAAAGGAAACAAACCCAATTAAGTAGTTTAAATCAACCAACCATAGTAATGAACCAAAAGTTGACGCAAAACATTGCCAACAAACCCACAATTTAAATTATCCAAAATAGAATGCAAACTTAAGTTTCATAAATAGTTTCATAAAATCTGCCCAAATGCATGCAGACTCTTCTAATGACAGCGGAAGCATCAAATAACTCAAGTACCTGTGAAAACATGCAAGTAAACTGTCAACACAAAGGTTGAGTGAATTATAGGTTTAAATAAATAAGTAAACTTTAGACCACAAGATTTAAAAATGTTAGAAAACATTAAACATTATTCCATTATCAATGAGCCACCTGGTAACCACTTAACCCTTTATTTACCCTTGCCAAACACAATAAAAATATACAATTGGACAGTGTATCTACAACAAATTACGAAGTACTAAACATTCCGATTATAAATTGCTAGCGCGACTAGCTCGAAATGGGGTTGTCAAACCCGATAGATCTATCCGTAGGATTCGCGTTCACCGGTAGAAACCAATGATTACAGTTACCAGACTAGGGAATATTTTTGTCCAACTCACAATGAATAATTAAATTTAACTGTTACTTGTGTCTAAACGTAAATAAAAATCTGCATGTAATCACATCCTAAAAATATACTTTGAAAAGTATGTAAAAACGGGACTATAACTCACCTTAAATAGCAACTGAAGAAATCTCACAAACAAGCGAACATCAAGTAAAGTAAAGTGATCAAGAAAGATCACAACGCCGACCTATAAATA
This sequence comes from Rutidosis leptorrhynchoides, assembly GCF_046630445.1. Taxonomy (NCBI): domain Eukaryota; kingdom Viridiplantae; phylum Streptophyta; class Magnoliopsida; order Asterales; family Asteraceae; genus Rutidosis; species Rutidosis leptorrhynchoides. The sequence goes on from NC_092338.1 coordinate 293,265,310, forward strand.
AAGCAGGTCGAAATAAATAACTAACTTAGGCCAAGTCTTAGTATGATAGCTATTGTACATGTTGCAAGTAGGCATAGAACATTACTCAGCAAGCATCGGTTTGATTGGAACAGCATAAGGACACACACTTTCTATTTTTAGAAAGTTTCTATTTTTAGCAGGTTTCTATTTTTGGAAAGTTTTCTATTTTAGGAAAGTTTCTATTTTTGGAAAGTTTCTATTTTTGGAAAGTTTCTATTTTTGGAAAGTTTCTATTTTTGGAAAGTTTCTATTTTTGGAAAGTTTCTATTTTTGGAAAGTTTCCAAATTTAGAAAGTTCTATTTTTAGAAAGTTTTGAAGTGAGGAAAGTTTCCTTATTTAGAAAGTCAACAGAAGTCAACTGAAAGTCAAAGTCAACCGAAAGTCAACTCAAAAGTCAACCTTGGTCAAACATAGTCAACATTAATTTGAAAAGTGTAAGTTATAATAATAACATATGTTATAATGTTATTTAAAGTCAAAAGTGTATAATAATGTCTTAACATAAGTTTAATTAAATAAAATGAATTATTAAAGTTAATATAAGTTGAAATGTTATAATTAGTATAACATAAGTATTTAATTAATTAATTAAATATCAATCATAATATAAATATTATTAATTTATAATAAATTTTAAATCATATCATAAGTGTTATTAATTAATAATGAATTATTAATCATATCATAAGTTTCTAATTAAAATTATTAAATCATAAGTATTTAATAATTAAATCATAATTAAATAATAATTAAGTCTTATAATAATTAAATAATTATTTAATATTTATTATAAGTCTTTTAATAATGTTTCAAAAACAAATTTAATACTTATCATAAGTATTTTCCTTTAATAATAAAAGTATTATTAATCATAAGTTTAATTAAAATGTTAATTAAATCATAATTAATAATTAAATGATATAATAAATATTTATATCATAAGTTTTAAATAATAATAATTACTTCTTTTATCATAAGTAATTAATTAATAATGAAATCCATTAATTTTAACATAAGTTTAATAATTAACCATAAGTTTTAAGTTTAAAAGTTCATCAGGTCGTATCTTGAGCCCCGGGTGTCGGTTTCGGGAAAGCCACATATGCAACTTCACCTACTCAAACCACCCGACACAATTATGAACTCAAGAACACTCCAAGAACAGTCCCTAGGTCGTGGATATCAGCCATGACAACATTTGGGAAATCAATTTACTCAAAACAGTAATTCGGGCACAACGGGTGAACCGTGGCTCGGATTTAAGTGACCCGAACATGAAAATTCGTCCCACCATCAGTCCTAACCAAATGACACACCCTAAAGACACCAAGTATGGTCACAAAGTCGGACCCAACCTTGTTCATGCCAAGAACACCTTTCAATCTTTAACAAAAACCAAATTAAGTATATCTAGGGCTCCGGGAATCGAAACGACATGAATCCGGAGTCTAAAATTAATGTCTTGATGAGAGGAACTCATTTATATACTTTATTTTAACATTTATATCAGTTACAAAGTCAGAAAACACGAATCAAACTGCTGTCCAAATTTTACAAACCGAAAACATATGCAAACGAGTAATTCTACGCATCCAAACAACATTACAACAACTAATATACATCATACTAATAATATAAACTCAAAATACAGAAATATAAATAAATATGAAAAGTTCTAGGGTTAGGGTTTATACCCAAATCGAGAATCAAAGAATATGGATGTGTAGAGAACGGAGAGAGGAACACGATTGTATAAACGATTTGATGATCCAAGCAATAAAAAGTGGTGAAGATGGTGATGTATGGTGGTGGTGGCGACGGCCTAAAAGGGAGAGGGAGAGAGGAGAGAGCAAAAATAGATTTTTAGGTTTAAGAATGCAAAGTGATAAAATGAAAATGAATGAGGAAAATGAAAAACAAAGGGGGTACTCCCCTCCCCTATGGTTCGGCCGAATGGGGTGTGTGGGGTGGGCCCCACTAGCCCAAATTTGTTAAATGAAGAATTCCTTATGGCCCGAAAGCCCGAACGAATCCCGAAACGCGAAAACACGCTTACGCGATTAAAAATCCAGAAAGATAACAAACGCGCGACGAAAAATAAATATAAATACACCTAATAATAATATGACCTTAAAATATCATATTTAAAATATTTAGGATTTAAAAATCCCGAAAGCTCGACCGTTGGTTTAAAAACCGAAAAGATTCGCCGGATGGAAATCCGCGAGACGTAGAAACGTATAAATTAAAATATGAATACATATATTCACATAACACATAATAATTATTATATATATATTATTACAAAAAATAATAATATAGGTTATAGAAAAGACATGGCACACTAACAGTTAACGGTCGTTAAATAATTAACGGAAAAAGATAACGGAAAAAGTAGGGTCGTGACAATAGTTTTTAATTATCAAACCCAAAAGAGCCCGCGGTATTACTACGACGGCTTATGTCCGATTTTACGGTGTTTTTCATTTTTCCAGGTTTTAAATCATTAAGTTAGCATATCATATAGATATAGAACATGTGTTTAGTTGATTTTAAAAGTCAAGTTAGAAGGATTAACTTTTGTTTGCGAACAAGTTTAGAATTAACTAAACTATGTTCTAGTGATTTCAAGTTTAAACCTTCGAATAAGGTAGTTTTATATATATGAATCCAATGATGTTATGAACATCATTACTATCTCAGATTTTGTGGATAAACCTACTGGAAATGAGAAAAATAGATCTAGCTTCAAAGGATCCTTGGATGGCTTGAAAGTTCTTGAAGCAGAATCATGTCACGAAAATAAGTTCAAGTAAGATTTCTACTCGAAATAAGATTGTTATAGTTATAGAAATTGAATCAAAGTTTGAATATGAGTATTACCTTGTATTAGAAAGATATCTTACTGTAAATAATAAAGATTTCTTGAGGTTGGATGATCACTTTACAAGATTGGAAGTAAGCTAGCAAACTTGAAAGTATTCTTGATTTTATGAAACTAGAACTTATAGAATTTATGAAGAACACTTAGAACTTCAAGATAGAACTTGAGAGAGATCAATTAGATGAAGAAAATTGAAGAATTAAAGTGTTTGTAGGTGTTTTTGGTCATTGGTATATGGATTAGATATAAAGGATGTGTAATTTTGTTTACATGTAAATAAATCATGAATGATTACTAATATTTTTGTAATTTTATGAGATATTTCATGCTAGTTGCCAAATGATGGTTCCCACATGTGTTAGGTGACTCACATGGGCTGATAAGAGCTGATCATTGGAGTGTATATACCAATAGTACATACTGTGACAACCCGTAAATTTTCGGAAAAATTTAAACAAAAATCTTTATATGATTTCATTTAACCTCGACTAATTCCGACGATTCACGAACAATTATTTGTAAGTAATTATGCATTAATTTGATATATTAATATTATTATTATTAATATCCTTTTTAAATAAGATATCAATAATTAATATCTTTATTATCAGTATTGTTATTATGAATAAAAAAAATATTGACAAATATTCTTGGAAAAGTAGTAAATCAATTTGTTTATTTTAAAAAAAAATATATAAAAAAAATCCTTAAAATAAATGATTTTTTTAATAAAATAAATAAATAAATAAATAAATTACTTTTTAATTAAAAATTATAATGGAAAACTACTTTTATTATTTTATTTTGTGCATTATCTCTTAACCTAACATTTAATACTTTTGAATTTTAAAATCCCATTAAAAATTAAAATATTTCTTTTTCTTTTAATTATTTTATTCTTTTTACCTAATTTTTTCAAGTATAAATACCCCTCATTTCTCATTCAAACTCACACCAAAATTTCTCTCATTCTCTCTTTGAAGAATTACTACTAGTAAGTATTCTTTTCTTACTTTTTACTTTTTACTTTTTTACTTTTTACTTTTTACTTAGGTTTATTATTTTTTTACCGAAACATGTAAATAATGTTATAAATTATATGCAATTAAAATTAAAATAAATAACATGTTATAATTAGTAATATATGTAACTAAAAATTATAAAAGTATTCTTATGAATTAATATATAGGAGTTATAATTAAAATCGAATTAATGAATATATATGTATATACGCACCTAACGTGAAGGTTATAATTAAAGATATCGTACAAAGACTACAAACATCACCGCTACTTGTGGCCTAGGGTGATCCTTGTTACCATTATGGGACGCTTGTGGATCTCGAATGCCAAGACTTAGATTTTGGTCAAGAGATCCTGGGCCACTCGGTAACAATAGATCATTCGAGTGACTTGCATGTTAGCGACGAAGTTTGGGCGAGATTGTACAACATCTTTGTTAAGAATTATAACCCGAACATTCTTAAACTAGAAGCTTACTATAAGTGGAAGTTTTTCATAAATAGTAGGTTTCCAAAAATAGAAACTTTTGAGAAATAGGAACTTTTCTCGAAAACCGTCACTGTCAATATAGTTGCTATATTAATAAACATTCTTTATGTCAAGTTAGACATTAACTAATCAAACGTTATACCTCAAGGTTGATTACCAGATCATTTACTTGCTTTACTTTCCTTCTTGCGTGGAATACTTCAACTGCTATTTAATGTGAGTTCATCTGCTCCCTTTTTATATATTTTTGAACTGAGAATACATGCGCAACTTTTATAACTGTTTTACACGTATCAGCTATTAAACTGTGATATGTTGGGCTATGACCAGCAAGTCCCCAACCGACAAGTATAAACGATAACTTGTACGGGGTAAACTTGAAAGTCTAGTCTAAATATCAGTACCAACTATTAAACTGTGATATGTTGGGCTATGACCAGCAAGTCCCCAACCGACAAGTATAAACGATAACTTGTACGGGGTAAACTTGAAAGTCTAGTCTAAATATCAGTACCAACTGTTAAACTATGCTATACTCGGCTATGTCCAACTAAGTCCCTACAGTGATATTTTTAATTGCTACGGCATTCTTAATTATTGGGGATAGGCCTATCGGGAGTAACGTCCCCGATACATTTGACTAAGTCTTTGTATTACTTGATAATGAAATTAAACGACAAGGACAGAACAACTTGTCACGGGGCAAACAACGTTTAGTCTAAATATCACGCACTGGCATAACTTTTTGATCCTGCGGGAGATCAACTTGACTGGATCTGAGTGATCTACTTATGAAAACAAATCTTGTGGTCTAACACTATTACTGAAATCATTATTTATGACAAACCTATGAACTCACTCAACCTCGTGTTGACTTTTTAAGCATGTTTATTCTCAGGTACTTAAATATTGCTTCCGCTGTATATCTACTGTTTTGATGATGATTGCTTGCTATGCTTGGAGTCTTCATTACATATCATATCAATTAAAGACATATTTATCTTCCACTGCAAAACTCAATAAAACGTCTCATGTAGAGTCATTCTCGTTATACAACTGTGATTTGATATAATTAGACACAAATACCCTAGGCCCTATTTGGGGGTGTCACAGATTGGTATCAGTGCAGGTTGTTGTAGAGAACCAGGATTGCATTTTATGTGTGCCTTATACAATTAGGTACCTTAGCAATGTAGGACTACAACTTTCCTTGACCGTAGTGCCTTTACTTGTTGCCTTTAACTGTTAAATGCTACACTATGCTTTAGAAACTTTACTTATCTTAGAATGCCGAGCCAACCTAAGAACTCTGCTCACTTTCCTAAGTATTATCCAATTACGCCACCTCATTTAAATGCGACACCATGATTTCTGAAATTCTTGACATTCCTATGTCATCTATCATGGTTTTGTGTATTACATATGTATTACATGAAATATTATCCATGATTTTTGAAACTCCTATAATTGTTACTATTCATACTCAAACGTATATAACTCCCTGTTATATCACGTACCTATATGCCTTATTCCTTTATGCATCGGTTTGCGAACCAGAAAATGTCATTGGGTTATCACAGTATACGAATTGAAAGTCTTTAATCGAAAGATTATTAGATTACATACTTATCATTTTATAATCTCGACACGTCATACTGCCATTATTGGAGTATAGACAAATCATATCTTATCATATCTATCCCAATAAACTTTGTCTAACACTTTTCCTAAATTTCCTCCATAAATTACGAAAATATTTTTGCTATATATACGTATTCAAGGAGACAAATATATCATTCAGTATTCATTTCATATCAAACTCTATTCCAAACACATAATATGGATTTCTCACCCGATTCTTCAAATTCCTCTAGTTCTGAAGACAGCATGACGGGGACCCACCAACCGATCAACTACCGTGATTTCTTCAGAAGATGGGGATGGGTTCGTGAAATACTCACAATATGGAGAAACGAAGAAGGTACTCTTTATCATGAGCCAAACTTACCACCAAACGTCGGAGTACTCGATCCGCTTACCAGCGAACCTGTTCGTAATACCGTTTACACTCTTTTCGCAAGGATTTTCCGCCTCGAAGGTCGTCTCACCGTAGTCAAAGACAGTATTCGTCCTCTACTCCCAAATTCTAATCAGATAGGATTACTAGAAGAAGTTAGAAGACTTCGAACTAAATATCAAGAATTGACAAACCTTACGGAGGAATGGGTAGAATAAATCCATAGACTCGAGCGTAAAGTAGAAACCCTGGAGGAAACGGTGCACGATTTGGAAGCTAGGCTCACACCTACTACCCAAGTACCACAAGCAATACCAACAGCAACCGCAACACCACCAGCAGTATCGTCAACATCACCAGCACCGACGGCACTATCAGAATCAGCAATAGCCTCAACAGTACCGCCAACATCATTAACACAGTAAGCATTATAAGCACCAACAGTTGCATCATTATCAGCAACATCATCAGCACCATCAGCTTCATCAACAACAACATCCGCATCACAAGCCTCAACATCACACTCATTACCTCAAACATCAACATCATACGCCCATAGATACCAAGGAATATTAGTAATAATGAGTTAAGATGTATTGACTCATTCTTCGCGAAGAATTATATATGTATACCTTATATATATATATATATATATATATATATATATATATATATATATATATATATATATATATATATATATGATTTGGAACAATAATAAATCTTGTCGTACTAAGCAATTACGTGTGAATCTCAACTAGTATGTACTACTTGGTTAATTCATATCACTAATATGATATAATGTACACCCTTCGTTAATGACTTAACAATTGTTAATCACTGCTTCAACACAATAAACTCCATTTCATAATAAATCAAGTGTAACGATTAATGTATTGATTCATAACTTCATTAGAGAAATATTTCGCGACAATTATGAAATCTCTAAAGGTTTTGGAGATTATTCATTCTCGTTTCTGTAGTGACCCGAACTTTTCCATGTTTATATATATTAATTGAGATTGATATTTACATGATTAAATGTTTCCAACATGTTAAGCAATCAAACTTATTAAGACTTGATTAATTGAAAAATGTTTCATATAGACAATTGACCACCCAAGTTGACCGGTGATTCACGAACGTTAAAACTTGTAAAAACTATATGATGACATATATATGGATATATATATAGTTAACATGATACTATGATAAGTAAACATATCATTAAGTATATTAACAATGAACTACATATGTAAAAACAAGACTACTAACTTAATGATTTTTAAACGAGACATATATGTAACGATTATCGTTGTAAAGACATTTAATGTATATATATCATATTAAGAGATATTCATACATGATAATATCATGATAATATAATAATTTAAAATCTCATTTGATATTATAAACATTGGGTTAACAACATTTAACAAGATCGTTAACCTAAAGGTTTCAAAACAACACTTACATGTAACGACTAACGATGACTTAACGACTCAGTTAAAATGTATATACATGTATTGTTTTAATATGTATTTATACACTTTTGAAAGACTTCAATACACTTATCAAAATACTTCTACTTAAAAAAAATGCTTACAATTACATCCTCGTTCAGTTTCATCAACAATTCTACTCGTATGCACCCGTATTCGTACTCGTACAATACACAGCTTTTAAATGTATGTACTATTGGTATATACACTCCAATGATCAGCTCTTAGCAGCCCATGTGAGTCACCTAACACATGTGGGAACCATCATTTGGCAACTAGCATGAAATATCTCATAAAATTACAAAAATATGAGTAATCATTCATGACTTATTTACATGAAAACAAAATTACATATCCTTTATATCTAATCCATAAACCAACGACCAAAAACATCTACAAACACTTTCATTCTTCAATTTTCTTCATCTAATTAATCTCTCTCAAGTTCTATCTTCAAGTTCTAAGTGTTCTTCATATATTCTACAAGTTCTAGTTACATAAAATCAAGAATACTTTCAAGTTTGCTAGCTCACTTCCAATCTTGTAAGGTGATCATCCAACCTCAAGAAATCTTTGTTTCTTACAGTAGGTTATCATTCTAATACAAGATAATAATCATATTCAAACTTTGGTTCAATTTCTATAACTATAACAATCTTATTTCAAGTGTTGATCTTACTTGAACTTGTTTTCGTGTCATGATTCTGCTTCAAGAACTTTGAGCCATCCAAGGATCCGTTGAATCTGGATCCATTTTTCTCATTTACAGTAGGTTTATCCAAGGAACTTAAGGTAGTAATGATGTTCATAACATCGTTCGATTCATACATATAAAGCTATCTTATTCGAAGGTTTAAACTTGTAATCACTAGAACATAGTTTAGTTAATTCTAAACTTGTTCGCAAACAAAAGTTAATCCTTCTAACTTGACTTTTAAAATCAACTAAACACATGTTCTATATCTATATGATATGCTAACTTAATGATTTAAAACCTGGAAACACGAAAGACACCGTAAAATCGGATTTACGCCGTCGTAGTAACACGCGGGCTGTTTTGGGTTAGTTAATTAAAAACTATGATAAACTTTGATTTAAAAGTTTTTATTCTGAGAAAATGATTGTTATTATGAACATGAAACTATATCCAAAAATTATGGTTAAACTCAAAGTGGAAGTATGTTTTCTAAAATGGTCATCTAGACGTCGTTCTTTCGACTGAAATGACTACCTTTACAAAAACGACTTGTAACTTATTTTTCCTACCATAAACCTATACTTTTCTGTTTAGATTCATAAAATAGAGTTCAATATGAAACCATAGTAATTTGATTCACTCAAAACGGATTTAAAATGAAGAAGTTATGGGTAAAACAAGATTGGATAATTTTTCTCATTTTAGCTACGTGAAAATTGGTAACAAATCTATTCCAACCATAACTTAATTAACTTGTATTGTATATTATGTAATCTTGAGATACCATAGACACGTATACAATGTTTCGACCTATCATGTCGACACATCTATATATATTTCGGAATAACCATAGACACTCTATATGTGAATGTTGGAGTTAGCTATACAGGGTTGAGGTTGATTCCAAAATATATATAGTTTGAGTTGTGATCAATACTGAGATACATATACACTGGGTCATGGATTGATTCAAGATAATATTTATCGATTTATTTCTGTACATCTAACTGTGGACAACTAGTTGTAGGTTACTAACGAGGACAGCTGACTTAATAAACTTAAAACATCAAAATATATTAAAAGTGTTGTAAATATATTTTGAACATACTTTGATATATATGTATATATTGTTATAGGTTCGTGAATCAACCAGTGGTCAAGTCTTACTTCCCGACGAAGTAAAAATCTGTGAAAGTGAGTTATAGTCCCACTTTTAAAATCTAATATTTTTGGGATGAGAATACATGCAGGTTTTATAAATGATTTACAAAATAGACACAAGTACGTGAAACTACATTCTATGGTTGAATTATCGAAATCGAATATGCCCCTTTTTATTAAGTCTGGTAATCTAAGAATTAGGGAACAGACACTCTAATTGACGCGAATCCTAAAGATAGATCTATTGGGCCTAACAAACCCCATCCAAAGTACCGGATGCTTTAGTACTTCGAAATTTATATCATATCCGAAGGGTGTCCCGGAATGATGGGGATATTCTTATATATGCATCTTGTTAATGTCGGTTACCAGGTGTTCACCATATGAATGATTTTTATCTCTATGTATGAGATGTGTATTGAAATATGAAATCTTGTGGTCTATTATTATGATTTGATATATATAAGTTAAACCTATAACTCACCAACATTTTTGTTGACGTTTTAAGCATGTTTATTCTCAGGTGATTATTAAGAGCTTCCGCTGTCACATACTTAAATAAGGACGAGATTTGGAGTCCATGCTTGTATGATATCGTGTAAAAACTGCATTCAAGAAACTTATTTTGTTGTAACATATTTGTATTGTAAACCATTATGTAATGGTCGTGTGTAAACAGGATATTTTAGATTATCATTATTTGATAATCTACGTAAAGCTTTTTAAACCTTTATTGATGAAATAAAGGTTATGGTTTGTTTTAAAATGAATGCAATCTTTGAAAAATGTCTCATATAGAGGTCAAAACCTCGCAACGAAATCAATTAATATGAAACGTTTTTAATCAATAAGAACGGGACATTTCAGTTTCAACCTTAAATCAAATGAGTTTAATATTATATTAAATCCATGATTACATCTGAAGAAAAATATATATGTATGTATATTTTCATAAAGACTGTAATTAAAACTCTTTTGTACAAACTGTTAATTGTGAAAATATTTTAACGGGTAGGTAATACCCTAGAAATATTTATATCTCACATTAATATATTACATTGTACATTTTTCAATTCTGATTCTCATGAATTGTATTCATTCATATTCTATGATGAATTATCATATCAAACCACTGAAATTATCATTCATTACTTTTAAAATCAATAACGCCTATTCGTTAACCATTAGACCCGTTGACGATTACAATCGGTGTTTAATCATCTAAAAATAAAATTTCTTGAAACTATTGATAATCGAAGATTCAAATATGACTGCATTAAATGCAGAGGAAACAACAAAATTGTAGAAGGTCTTAAGGGCCAAAAGTTTGATGATAAAGAATGCTATAAGCTCAGATTTGGAACTGGAAAACGGATTAAGCAAACTATGAAGGAGGTTGTGGACAAATCACAAAGATTAAATCTGCCTTCAAAGAATCCAAACGATTCAGTATCTGCTGAAGTCATCAACGAATACCTTGCCCCTGACTCTAAACCTTTACAAACAAATCTTCTTTATCATCCTTCGATCTTAGAAATTCTAAGATATCACCGTATCTTTCGTTATAAATATCCTCTATATTTCTGAAAATATCTTTATAACGATTCTTGTCCGTAATTAATTATCTCTTTGCGATAACTTTATCACATCATAAAGGAAACTGTTTTAGTTTCTATATTCAAGTTTAAATTATAAATGTTTTGAAGAAGTGTTGAGAATTGAAGCATGAGTTAGTATAATATAATGACGTCAGACCAACGTGATTAGATTACAGTAAGTCATGCTAAATTTTTAGTGAAAGATGATGATTCATAGACTTTATAATCATCATTTGCCATGTTACATGACTCTTACATTCTATTTAAACTCTAAACTTATCAAGAAAATATTTTTCTTGATGATTCGGTCTTTTTCGGATATTCTGGTAATTTGACAAATCAAATCGTGCTATTACCTTTCCTTTTGCTTTGTATATTATGAACATTCGAAACTTCATACCTACAAATTCTGGACCATTACTCGCTTTACTTAGAGTCGAGAGGAGAATAAAAAGGCAAAGAGCTCCGACATATAAGGGAAAATATAAAGCCCGATAACAACACCGAAATTACAAACCGTGTATATCAATGCGTATAGCAATATAAAGACACGGGAGAACTAAAAACACAATAAATCCTAGAGCATAATAGAAGTAAACAGACTCCTCTGGTGGGAGTTGGAAAAGAAAGAATATTGTGGCGATAACCAATATAAGGTCAAGAACAAGAACTGGATTGATCATATTAACAAATCTTTTGGAAGTATGGATTGAGGAAGAAAGTATAGAAGTGGTGAAGATAATGAAACGAAAGAAGCTAATTTATAGCGAAATTCCAGACACAACAATCGAGGCAATTGCATTTAATTAAAGAAAATCCTAATTTCCTTAATTACCGGAGAATCAAATCTTATAAAGATTATGAAGATTTCTTTAAAACCCTTAAATTCCGGAAATCAACTTTAGCTATGTCAAAAGTTAAGACGAACATTTAATTTTCTCATTTCAATCTTTTACGATAGCTTCGTTTATACTCTTTCTATAATCGAATTACTTTATCCATATTATTAAATGTCGATAAAACTCTAATTTTCAACTCATATTCATCATTCTTGTTGTAAAGAATGACGATCTCTATCAAATTTCATGACTATGATTTTCATGAACTCTTCTCTGTTTTATCTACCCTAATATTGTGGCATAAACACTCAAGGTTTAAATAAGCTCACTATTATTCATCACACATTTCATGTATATTGAAATGCTTGTATAACGTCATCATCTCTTTCTGAGGAAAACCTAATCAATGACACTCTTGTTAATAATAAAATGCACTTCGTAGAATTTATGGATCGTAAGATTTAAACGCTAGAAACAAAACAATATCCTATTAGTTGGAATTCACGAAAGGCCCCGAGCATACCTGGGAACGTGAAGACCAAATAAAACGAAAATATCCTCACCTGTTTACAAACAACGCCGACTGATGGCAACAACTAAATTTCGGGACGAAATTTCTATTAACAGGGGGATACTGTGACAACCCGTAAATTTCTGGCAAAATTTAAACAAAAATCTTTATATGATTTCATTTAACCTCGACTAATTCCGACGATTCACGAACAATTATTTGTAAATAATTACGCATTAATTTGATATATTAATATTATTATTATTAATATCCTTTTTAAACAAGATATCAATAATTAATATCTTTATTATCAGTATTGTTATTATGAATAAAAAAAATATTGACAAATATTCTTGGAAAAGTAGTAAATCAATTTGTTTATTTTAAAAAAAATATATAAAAAAATCCTTAAAATAAATGATTTTTTTAATAAAATAAATAAATAAATAAATTACTTTTTAATTAAAAATTATAATGGAAAACTACTTTTATTATTTTATTTTGTGCATTATCTCTTGACCTAACATTTAATACTTTTGAATTTTAAAATCCCATTAAAAATTAAAATATTTCTTTTTCTTTTAATTATTTTATTCTTTTTACCTAATTTTTTCAAGTATAAATACCCCTCATTTCTCATTCAAACTCACACCAAAATTTCTCTCATTCTCTCTTTGAAGAATTACTACTAGTAAGTATTCTTTTCTTACTTTTTACTTTTTACTTTTTACTTTTTTACTTTTTACTATTTACTTCGGTTTATTATTTTTTTACGGAAACATGTAAATAATGTTATAAATTATATGCAATTAAAATTAAAATAAATAACTTGTTATAATTAGTAATATATGTTACTAAAAGTTATAAAAGTATTTTTATGAATTAATATATAGGAGTTATAATTAAAATCGAATTAATGAATATATATGTATATACGCACCTAACGTGAAGGTTATAATTAAAGATAGCGTACAAAGACTACAAACATCACCGCTACTTGTGGCCTAGGGTGATCCTTGTTACCATTATGGGACGCTTATGGATCTCGAATGCCAAGACTTAGATTCTGGTCAAGAGATCCTGGGCCACTCGGTAACAATAAATCATTCGAGTGACTTGCATGTTAGCGACGAAGTTTGGGCGAGATTGTACAACATCTTTGTTAAGAATTATAACCTAAACATTCTTAAAATAGAAGCTTACTATAAGTGGAAGTTTTTCATAAATAGTAGGTTTCCAAAAATAGTAACTTTTGAGAAATAGGAACTTTTCTCGAAAACCGTCACTGTCAATATAGTTGCTATATTAATAAACATACCTTATGTCAAGTTAGACATTAACTAATCAAACGTTATACCTCAAGGTTGATTACCAGATCACTTACTTGCTTTACTTTCCTTCTTGCGTGGAATACTTCAACTGCTATTTAATGTGAGTTCATCTGCTCCCTTTTTTATATATTTTTGGGCTGAGAATACATGCGCAAATTTTATAACTGTTTTACAGATATCAGCTATTAAACTGTGATATGTTGGGCTATGACCAGCAAGTCCCCAACCGACAAGTATAAATGATAACTTGTACGGGGTAAACTTGATAGTCTAGTCTAAATATCAGTACCAACTATTAAACTGTGATATGTTGGGCTATGACCAGCAAGTCCCCAACCGACAAGTATAAATGATAACTTGCACGGGGTAAACTTGAAAGTCTAGTCTAAATATCAGTACCAACTGTTAAACTATGCTATACCCGGCTATGTCTAACTAAGTCCCTACAGTGATATTTTTAATTGCTGCGGCATTCTTAATTATTGGGGATAGGCCTATCGGGAGTAACGTCCCCGATACATTTGACTAAGTCTTTGTATTACTTGATAATGAAATTAAACGACAAGGATAGAACAACTTGTCACGGGGCAAACAACGTTTAGTCTAAATATCACGCACTGGCATAACTTTTTGATCCTGCGGGAGATCAACTTGACTGGATCTGAGTGATCTACTTATGAAAACAAATCTTGTGGTCTAACACTATTACTGAAATCATTATTTATGACAAACCTATGAACTCACTCAACCTCGTGTTGACTTTTTAAGCATGTTTATTCTCAGGTACTTAAATATTGCTTCCGCTGTATATCTACTGCTTTGATGATGATTGCTTGCTATGCTTGGAGTCTTCATTACATATCATATCAATTAAAGACATATTTATCTTTCGCTGCAAAACTCAACAAAACGTCTCATGTAGAGTCGTTCTCGTTATACAACTATGATTTGATATAATTAGACACAAATACCCCAGGCCCTATTTGGGGGTGTCACACATACATCTAAAAGCTGTGTATTGTACGAGTACGAATACGGGTGCATACGAGTAGAATTGTTGATGAAACTGAACGAGGATGTAATTGTAAGCATTTTTGTTAAGTAGAAGTATTTTGATAAGTGTCTTGAAGTCTTTCAAAAGTGTATGAATACATATTAAAACACTACATGTATATACATTTTAACTGAGTCGTTAAGTCATCGTTAGTCGTTACATATAAATGTTGTTTTGAAACCTTTAGGTTAACGATCTTGTTAAATGTTGTTAACCCATTGTTTATTATATCTAAAGAGATGTTAAATTATTACATTATCATGATATTATGATATATTAATATATCTTAGTATGATATATATATACAGTTAAATGTTGTTACAACGATAATCGTTACATATATGTCTCGTTTCGAAATCATTAAGTTAGTAGTCTTGTTTTTACATATGTAGTTCATTGTTAATACACTTAATGACATGTTTACTTATCATTTATCATGATTAAACATAGTGTATCAATATCTTAATATGATTCATATGTATTTAGTAAGACGTTGTTTTAACGATAATCGCTATATATATCGTTTCGAGTTTCTTAATTCAATAAACTCAATTTTATGTATATAACTCATTGTTAAAATACCTAATGAGATACTTACTTATCATAATATCTTGTTAACTATATATATAATCATATATATGTCATCATATAGTTTTTACAAGTTTTAACGTTCGTGAATCACCGGTCAAATTGGGTGGTCAATTGTCTATATGAAACATATTTCAATTAATCAAGTCTTAACAAGTTTGATTGCTTAACATATTGGAAACACTTAATCATGTAAATAACAATTTCATTTAATATATATAAACATGGAAAAGTTCGGGTCACTACAGTACCTACCCGTTAAATAAATTTCTTCCCGAAATTTTAAGCAGTTGGAGGTGTTGACGTATCTTCTGGAAATAAGAGTGGGTATTTCCTATTCATCTAATCTTCTCGTTCCCAGGTGAACTCGGGTCTTCTACGAGCATTCCATCAAACTTTAGCAATTGGTATCTTGTTTTGCTTAAGTCTTTTAACCTCACGATCCATTATTTCGACGGGTTCTTCGACGAATTGAAGTTTTTCGTTGATTTGGATTTCGTCTAACGGAATAGTGAGATCTTCTTTAGAAAAAAATTTCTTCAAATTTGAGACGTGGAAAGTGTTATGTACAACCATGAGTTGTTGTGGTAATTCAAGTCGGTAAGCTACTGGTCCGACACGATCAATAATCTTGAATGGTCCTATATACCTTGGATTTAATTTCCCTCGTTTACCAAATCGAACAACGCCTTTCCAAGGTGCAACCGTTGTTGAATTTGGATGATCTTCTCGGTAGTTTCTTGTATTATCTCTGGACCTGTAATCTGTCTATCCCCCACTTCACTCCAACAAATCGGTAACCTGCACTTTCTACCATAAAGTGCTTCAAACGGCGCCATCTCAATGCTTGAAAAGTAGCTATTGTTGTAGGAAAATTCTGCTAAAGGTAGATGTCGATCCCAACTGTTTTCGAAATCAATAACACATGCTCATAGCATGTATTCAAGCGTTTGTATGGTCCTTTCGCTCTGCCCATCAGTTTGTGGATGATAGGCAATACTCATGTCTAGACGAGTTCCTAATGCTTGCTGTAATGTCCGCCACAATCTTGAAATAAATCTGCCATCCCTATGAGACATAATAGAGATTGGTATTCCATGTCTGGAGATGACTTCCTTCAAATACAGTCGTGCTAACTTCTCCATCTTGCCATCTTCTCTTATTGGCAGGAAGTGTGCTGATTTGGTGAGACGATCAACTATTACCCAAGTATTATCAAAACCACTTGCAGTCCTTGGCAATTTAGTGATGAAATCTATGGTAATATTTTCCCATTTCCATTCCGGGATTTCGGGTTGTTGAAGTAGACCTGATGGTTTCTGATGCTCAGCTTTGACCTTAGAACACGTCAAACATTCTCCTACGTATTTAGCAACATCGGCTTTCATACCTGGCCACCAAAAATGTTTCTTGAGATCCTTGTACATCTTCCCCGTTCCAGGATGTATTGAGTATCTGGTTTTATGAGCTTCTCTAAGTACCATTTCTCTCATATCTCCAAATTTTGGTACCTAAATTCTTTCAGCCCTATACCGGGTTCCGTCTTCCCAAATATTAAGATGCTTCTCTGATCCTTTGGGTATTTCATCCTTTAAATTTCCCTCTTTTAAAACTCCTTGTTGCGCCTCCTTTATTTGAGTAGTAAGAATAGTGAGACACATTATATTCATAGCTTTTACTCGAATGTGTTCTCTGTCCTTTCTGCTCAAGGCGTTGTCTACCACATTTGCCTTCCCCGGGTGATAACGAATCTCAAAGTCGTAATCATTCAACAATTCAATCCATCTGCGCTGCCTCATGTTTGAAATAACCCGTTCATATACATTATAAACGATTCACAATAGTTGATTACATTGTGAGGTATTTGACCTCTATATGATACATTTTACAAACATTGCATTCGTGTTTGAAAGACAAACTTTCTTTACATCGAAAATTGACAGGCATGCATACCATTTCATAATATCCACTATCCAACTATAAATTGATTTAATAATAATCTTTGATGAACTCAATGACTCGAATGCAACGTTCTTCAAAATATGCTATGAAAGACTCCAAGTAATATCTTTAAAATGAGCAAATGCACAGTGGAAGATTTCTTTAACACCTGAGAATAAACATGCTTTAAAGTGTCAACCAAAAGGTTGGTGAGTTCATTAGTTTATCATAATCATTTATTTCCATCATTTTTAATAGACCACAAGAATTTCATTTCCAGTTATCATAAATATACGTCTCATGCATAGAGACGAAAATAATCATTCATATGGTGAACACCTGGTAACCGACATTAATTAGATACATATAAGAATATCCCCTATCATTCCGGGATCCTCCTTCGGACATGATATAAATTTCAAAGTACTAAAGCATCCGGTACTTTGGATGGGGTTTGTTAGGCCCAATAGATCTATCTTTAGGATTCGCGTCAATTAGGGTGTCTGTTCCCTAATTCTTAGATTACCAGACTTAATAAAAAGGGGCATATTCGGTTTAATAATTCAACCATAGAATGTAGTTTCGATTACTTGTGTCTATTTCGTAAAGCATTTATAAAAGCAGCGCATGTATTCTCAGTCCCAAAAATATATATTGCAAAAGCATTTAAAAAGGGAATAATGAAACTCACCATACTGTATTTTGTAGTAAAAATACATATAACATCATTGAACAAGTGTAGGGTTGGCCTCGGATTCACGAACCTATATTAATTATATATATTTATATGTCGGTCAATATTTGTCTAACAATTTAGGCCAAGTCATAGTGTACCACAATCCTAATGCTCGAGTCTGACTCAACAGTATAGTAACATGTTATATTAGTCATGCTCAGTTAAAATTCTAGTAAAAGGTGACGTGTAAAACAATGTAAAACAAATGGTTTCATAATCATAAAATAGTATTTTAGTTTTTAGAGAAAGTCAACACACAAAAAATTAACTGAAAAGTTAACGGGAAAAGTCAAAGTTCCAAGTCAAAAGTCAAAGGTTAAAGTCAAAAAGCAAAGGTTAAAGTAAAAACGAGGTCGCATGCAAAAATACAATAACTTATACAAAAATGATTTTCGGTCAAACATGACTAAACGGCCACTTCAGCGATTTTTAGAAAAATTATCGGAGCTCCGATTGATAAACGGCCAAAGATAAAAGTTACACATTACCAAAAAGATTAAGCATAAATGTTACAGAAGTAAACTAAACCTAGACAACTTGTAGTTGCCAACGCGGTTTCGGCGTTTCAAAGTTAATTTTTCAGCTTTAATAAATTTACAAAAGTGACCGAGTAGCCTACTTTGGAGATTTTTAGAAAATTCCTCGAAACTCGGATTGACAAACGATCAAAGCCTTCAAATTCTGGTTACCACAAAGATATAACATGATTTTTGACAAAAGTAAACATACATCAGGCCGACCATGACAACTGATACAAAACTGACATTTTTAATAAAAAAGTTTCAACTCTTTTCAGAATTTTAAAATGTGACCAAACAGTCAACTTTGGCGATTTTTAGAAAAATCGTCGAGACTCGAATTGACAAACAGCCAGAGTCGTTTGTTAGACCTTACAGTAAAGAATTCAGTGGTAGTTTTGTTTTAATCTGAAACAACGCAGATCAGTGAGAATTTCAGTTTCCGTTTTGACATTTCATCAAAATTTACAAAACTTCTTTTGTCCATAACTTGACAACCGTTCAACGAAACAAGACGTGCTTTATATGAAAATTCATCTACTCGACGAGTAGGATCCAAATAACCACTTTTTATAACCCAGAAAATTAGTTCACTAATTATCATCAGCAATTTTAATTACGAAATTAATTATGCAATTTGTTTATTTCATAATTTTCTAACCGTTACTTGGATTCAAGCGATTCTTAAACCAAAATTCAACTATTTTTTTTTTAGTTTTCCAATGACATGCATATCTTATACCTTATCTCAACCGCATATGTAACTAATTCTGGATACAACGTAACCTATCTAATGGCAATATCAAAAGAACAAGCATGCATAACCCTATTTTCTCGAGCACTAGTCAGGGATACACTATTAGTATGTAAAAATTAAATTATGAGT
Source organism: Rutidosis leptorrhynchoides (assembly GCF_046630445.1). Lineage (NCBI taxonomy): Eukaryota > Viridiplantae > Streptophyta > Magnoliopsida > Asterales > Asteraceae > Rutidosis > Rutidosis leptorrhynchoides. The sequence goes on from NC_092338.1 coordinate 293,285,106, forward strand.
GCTTACGTATCAATATTGAGATTGAATATTGCAGGAAATGTACGTAGACGCAACGGAGATGATAAACACTAGATTGACCTCACGAGCTATACCCATGAACATTACCCATCACCTCCATAGCTATAACCCATAATTTCCTTAGCCCTATCCCGCTCGTAAAACCCGTTTTGAAATAACTCGCTCATGACCTCGTCGCTATAACCCATAATTTCCTTAGCCCTATCCCGCTCGTAAAACCCGTTTTGAAATAACTCGCTCATGACCTCGTCGTAGTATTTTATGTATAATATTGCTCACACTCATTAAAAATACACTTACTAATACCATTACTGAATATTAATATTAATAATAATAATATTAATATATATATTTATTTGTACAGAGTGTGTGATGAAAAAAAAAATGAATTACACAATAGACATCGAGCGAAATTTATACAACTTTGCCACCTACCACCTTATGTTACAAGCTCGTAAATTGTTTAACAATTCACTCTGCTGACACCTTTTACTTACATAATTATGTATATATATTATTATTTAATATATAATATATTTAATCTTTAGAATTAATTAAATATTATATTATATTTACGCTCATGGTAAAAATATAATTTTTACAAAAATGACACGGACGTGGTCTCACGACTCATATACCACTTTCGGTTTTTCGAGCGCACTTTCGTACATTTAGAAAACTAGCCTTTTACGTTACGCGACGTGTACCTTTTACAAAAATTAGACTTACTTATCAATAATTTATCTTTATAAAAATATCACTTATAAAATTTAGCGTTGTGGTCATTTACTTATTTAAATCAAAGTCTCGTTATTTATCAAAATATTTTATTTTAAATTAAACATTTTGTGACATGTACCTTTATTAATAACTAGACTTAAATTAATTAAAAACTAACCCACTCAAAGTGTAACTTAATATTTTGAGTGTTTTGGTCATTTCCTTTTATAATTCATAATCTTGTTATTTATCAAAGCCTATTTATTAATATTAGTTTAAAATCAAAACGTTTTATGACTAATTTAAAATATAGATATATATTTAAAATTTATCTAATAACATACTAGTTAACTTTTCAAAACCAATTATATTTCAAAGTTTGTTTTATAATCGTTTAGAAAATATTATAACACGTTTTGTTTATTCTTTAAGGCTTTAAATAGATCCAATTTCTTTATGCACTAACGTTTTTAAATATCAACTGCATCACTAAGAGAGTGTTACTATCGTGTGCTTAATGAATCTAGAAAACATATATTCTAAATACAAGTCGCAGATTTTCTATATATATGACTAATAATCGAAATACCAACTTACGTTATTTAAATAAATATATTTTAATAACCAGTTCTATTATATCAAAAAACGTTTTCACACGTTTGAAAATAGATCAATCAATGTATTATGAAATTCAATTCTCCACTAACTTTTGTCTAACTCTCGATAAGTGACACCTTGTTCTTATTCGAAGATCACTTCACCATTATTTCCGAATACCGTTAAAATTAAGAGTTCTCTAATTCAAAGTGGACCTTATAACAGAGACTCGTAATCTTAATTCAATGTATTTGATGATTCAATCATTTGTTATTATCTTTTAATCTCGTCGATTAACTTACATCGAATAAATACGTTCATGTAAAGTATTATTCATTCAATACCTTGATAGCATTTCCAAATTCATAAAATAGATTTCATAGCTTATATTCATATTAACTAATCCGTTCAATGTTTCATTAATATAACTCAATTTAATAATCATACATATGTATATGTATATCTAATTATTTACACATAATTGTTCGCGAATCGTTAGGCATGGTCAAAGGATATTTGTTTACATGAATATAGTTTCAAAACTTTCGAGACTCAACATTACAGATTTTTCTTATCGTGTCGGGAACGTATAAAGATTAAAGTTTAAATTTGATTGGAAATTTCCGGGTCATCACAGTACCTACTCGTTAAAAGAAATTTCGTCCCGAAATTTGATAGATGTCGTCATGGCTAACAGTAAGAATGTCATTATGACGAATATAAGCTGATACACAGAGTTTTATCATGATTAAGAAATACAGATAAAATAATTTGATTTCTCGAAGCGTATGAGTGAAGCTATCGTAAAGGAGCGAAATGAGTAAATGTAGAATCGTTCTAACTGATGACGTAGTTATGATTGATTTTCGGAATTCATGGGGTTTAAAGAAAATCTTTGTAATAAGATTTGGTTCTTCGGTGATTAAGAAAATCAGGATCTTCTTTGAGTAAATGCAATAATCTGTTCAGATTGCTCTGTCGGATATTTTTCTATAAATCCACCCCCGTTGTTTCCTTACAACTCACACCTTCTATTTTTTTTTTCTCAATTCATACTTTAAAACATCCGTTAATATGCTCCATCCCATTTTGATCCTTGATATACTCTTAATTTTCACATCTGTCATTCTTCTCTTTCATCTACCACCGGAGGATTTTATTTACTTCTACTATTATCTTGGGGTTATAGTGTTATTAATTTTCCCGTGTCTTTATGTTGCTATATGCATCGACATATACGGTTTATAGGTTCTGAGTGGTTGTTGGGTTTTATATCTTCCCTTATATTTCGATGTCCCTGCTTCTGTCTCCCCTAATCGTTATCATCCACAGTTAATGTCCTCTTCTATTTGCTGCGATTTATACCCCAATTTCTATTTCAGAGTTTTTGTCCTTTCGTTACTTCCTCTTGTGATTAAGCATCGCTTGTAATGGTCCAGAATTCGCAGATATGAATTTCGGAATGAACATTGTTAATGTTCTAGGAAAGAAAATTGAAATGGCAAGATGTTGATTTGTTAACTTACCAGAATATCCCGGAAAAGACCGAATCATCGAGTAAAATATATTTTTTTTTTTGATATGTTTAAAGATTAGATAGAATGTAAGAGTCGTGTAAATGGTACATGATGATGGTATGTTCTGTGAATCATTACGTTCCATTAGAAACTCAGCATGAATTACTGTAATATAATCACGTTGATCAAGTGTCATTATATTATACTAACTCATGCATCAGTTCCCAACACTACTTCAGAAACATTCATATTTGAATTTTTCAGAATTTAGAAACTAACACGGTTTCTTTTATCTTGCAGATATTACGGAGAGATAAATAATTTCAGATAAGAGTAGTTGTGAAAATATCTCCAGAAATATGGAGAATATGTATAATGAGAGATACGATGAGATATTAGAATGTTCCAGATATGATGATGATGAGGAATATCTGTCTGTGAAGGTTTAGAATAAGAAGTAAGATGTTCACTAACGATTTCAGCATGCACTGAATCCTTTGAAGGCAGGTTCAGTCCTTGTGTTTTGTCCACAGCCTCCTTCATACTTTGCTCAATCCATTTTCCAGTTCCAAACCTTCTCTTGTTCTGAGTTTTGCCAACACACTATTCTTTAGCGTCAAACTTTTGACTGTTAAAGTCGTCTACAGTTTTTTTGCTGCTTCATTAGTATTTCGAGAACTAGTTCTTAGTTTGAAATGTTTCTCAGAAACTTCACATTCGAAGTGTGTATGTTTAGGAGATAGACGTTATATGTATATATAACTATTGAAGTAGAAACGCTGTGAGATTTCAAATTACTGATTGCTGGTTTTTCAGTAATTGGTATGACAATCTAACGATTTCAGGATGTAGGTGAGTACATGATGGGTTTTAATGAATAAATATGTTGACTTTTCGGAGAGGCTTAAGTCGAAGGTTAATGAAGTTGTCGATAAGTTTACTGCTAATGTGGTGAGATATAAAAGGTTCCCCAGATGGTGAAAGGGCAACGTATCTATCGAGGTTATAATAAGACTAGTCCGATTGAAGAGTTGAAGTTGACTTGCTGGAGCTATGACAAAACTGGCTACTTTGAAAAGGAATCGTAAAGTTGTTTTTGCTAATAAAGAATTCGACGCGGGTACGTGTTTAACTATGACTTTGGGTTCGAGAGTTTTTCAGGTACAAAACTTTGGATAATGTGTGGTTGGATCATCATCTCAATTATTCATTGTTTGTAGTGTCTTTCGAACTTTCAAATTGTTTTAAATGCAGCTTGTCAATGTCAATATTCAAAGGATGAAATCGTCATGAATCTCTGTTGATTCTCATATCCTTCTGAGTGTTACGAATAAGAGTGATTTCCTATCACAGTTTTGAAGTCAAAGTATAGTTTTGAAAGATGTAAGGATCTAAGAGTGATGTCTTCTGTTAAGTCTTGACTTGAATTTTTGATTTGTCAAAATCAGAATATGTAATCAAATTTGGATGAGAATGATTGTGTTGATTTCTAAGAAAGAATGTGTATCGTTGTGAAGGTAGTGAGTATAGTTGATGATTATTGAATCAGAATCGAAGAATGTAACATATTAATTGTGAATTTAAATATTTCTCAGGTATTACCTACCCGTTAAAAAAAAATTTCACTGATAATGTTTTGAACAAGAATTTTCATTACAGTCTTTATGAAAATATATATGGGTATATCTTCTTCCGATGTAATACAGATTTAATGTGTTAATATTATATTAGGCTCATTTGATTTTCGGCTTGAATTAGAAATGAATAATCTCTAAAACATTAGAGATTACATAATCTTCAAAAAGTATTTCACTACTTTGATTAATACTTTACTATTTATTCTTATAGATATTTCCTTAGTGAATCATGCTGATGCTCATAGAACTCTTGATAAATTCACAAGATATGAATGTTGTTTTCCAATAAATTTCGAGTACATTGAAGATGAGAGTGTAAAATCAAACATGTTATTGATTGATACACTTGGTTTATTATGAAACCGAATTCATTTAATTGAATCAGAGATTGTAGTTAACGATGGTTAAGTTGTTAACGAAGGATGTACATCATAGTATATTAGTAATATGAATCTAAACGAGTAGTATCTACCCTTTTTCACTTCATACTTAATAGCTTCGTACGAAAATATTTATTATTACTTCAGAATTCGTATATATATATATATATATATATATATATATACACAATTTCTTCAGAAAGAATGAGTTAATACTTCATAACTCGTTGATACAATATACTCGTTGTTGATTCGTAGTGATTTCCACAGTGATTCTTAAACTGACGAAGTTTGTGATGTCATAGGAGCTGCTGATTCTGACGATGCTGATGTTACTGACTATGCTGGTGCTGCTAACGGGACTATTGATGCTGTTGGTAAATCAAGTCTAACTTGTAAATCGTGCACCCTTCTTATCAGGGTTTTCGATTCTTCTCCCTATCATCTCTATCCACTTATCTGATTTATGGTTAGGACTGAAATACATAATCTCTAAGACTTTAGAGATTACATACTCACTGCAAAATTTTTCTCCGATGAAGTTATGAATCAATACTTCATCGTTTGTTGTTATTGGTACTCCTTGGTATCTCTGGTGCGTGTGATTGATGTCGTAGCGTGAGGGTACGAAATAGTGTTATTTTTAGCATGAAAAGCGACACGATTTACACAAGTTTTAATTATTTATTTACAAAATGGATATACCTAAACCTTGCTACAACACTATAGGCAGTGTACCTAATCGTAGAGTAGTGTAGTTTTTAGTAAGTCCGGTTCGTTCCACAGGGAGCTGGTGATACTTACTATATTTTTAACTATATTTATACAAAATATATATAATTATATAAGTAGTAATATTATTATAAAAGGGGGGTTTTACCGTTTAATGACTGGTTTGTCGATTCTATATTTTAAGCGTAAAGATAAATGACGATAATTAAAGTGCGTAAAATAATGACAATAAATAAAATGACAGTAAATAAAATTGCGAGTAATAAAATGACAGTAAATAAAGATACGATGAGAAATATAATAAAAGAATTATGCTTATTTAAACTTCCGTAATCATGATGTTTGACGTGTTGATTTTAGTTTTATGCCCATGGGTTAATTGTCCTTTGTCCTGGATTATTTAATATGTCCGTCTGGTTTTTGTCCATGACAGTCCATCAGTCATAAATATAAAATGCGAGTGCCCTCGTCAAATTATTATTATACCCGAAGTTAAATATTCCAACTAATTGGGGATTCGAATTGTAACAAGGTTTTAATACTTTGTTTAATGAATACACCAGGTTATCGACTGCGTGTAAACCAAGGTTTTACTACTTTGTTAACAATTACACCAATTACCCTTGAATGTAATTTCACCCCTGTTTTAATTATTCTAGTGGCTATTAATCCATTCCCGTGTCCGGTTAAATGAACGATTATTCGTACATATAAATACCCCGCCCATCGTGTCCGATTGAGTGTATATGGTAATTTATAGGGATGCCCAATTGTAAATCTTTATATTAACATTAACAAACTATCATTTAGTTAAACAAATATAAAGCCCATTAATAGCCCATAGTCTAATTTCCACAAGTGTCGTTCTTTTATCCAAACCCCAATTATGGTACAAAGTCCAATTACCCAATTTTAGTAATTAGCCCAACATCATGATTACTTCGGCTCAAATAAGCATAATAATAACTTAGTTACGAGACATTAATTTAAAAAGGAGAACATAACTTACATTGAGTATTTATCGCGTAGTGTTACACGGACAGAATTTCGACTTCAAAAACCCGTAAAATAACCTTTACATAACCCGAACTAATCTAATATAACACTAATCTATACTATATATATATATTTATTTATTTATTATCTTATGGAGTATTATTATTATTATGTTATGGGTGTGTGGTGTGTTAAAAACGAGTAGAAAACTGGCCTTTTATAGAACCTGAGCTGAATCTGATCCTCATGCGACTCGCATGGGAAATAGGCATAAATCCATGCGAGTCGCATGGCTATGTTGGACAGCTCACATACGTTTGTCACATAGCTTTGCCGACATAATATAAAATAAATATAAATATATAAATAATTAATATAATTATTTATATATTATATTTTATTCTTGTGCATAGTAGACTAGATATTTTTGGTCCGTTGCGTCGGGCGTTTCTTCTTGGCTCGGGTCCCGGTTCCGGATTTTCGGACGTCCTTTCGTACTATTTTATATCGTGTACTTTGCGTTTCGTAACTTGTACTCTTGTTATTTTTAGACGTTCCTCATCAATAATTTGAACCATTTTAATTGTATCTTGTACATTTGAGCATTTTGGACCTTTCCGTCTTCAAATCTCGTTTTCGCCTTTTGTCTTCGCACTTATTTAATATAAACGAATATTACTTGAATATGGAACAATTACAACTAAAATCTTGTCATTTTGGAAGGATATTGATACTAAATATATGTTCATTTAGAGCACTATCAAATATCCCCACACTTGAACGTTGCTTGTCCTCAAGCAATACAGTCTTGAAATAAAAACATACGAATCACTTCTTTATTCTTCACACTTTGTACATCAGTGATTTTGATAGAGCGGTATAAACAATGATAGTAACGATGTGGTTAAAGGTGGGTGTGTCTTTTATAGTTGCCTCGGGTTTAGGTCAACGACACTGGCAATCAAATAGCCGATTTACTTTCGGTTTCCAAAGCAAAGTGCACATTTGAAAGGCGGTTTACAGTCCCACATGACTATAAAAATTTAGATCCTTAAGGAAATTGGATCTTTATGAAAACATTTGATCTTTTGAAAATTCATTCTAGCTTTTACCCTAGACAAGTTTTCTGATTTGACCCACCATCGGTGTTGCAAAATATATTTGTGGATCAATATTTTGGCTAAAAACTTTTAGGTTCGTGTAATCCACTGCTATCCCGGTATCGGAAAGCACACATCCAGTTTACTTGTTCCGTATATTACCTTTCGGTAAACTACCGTCCGGTTGTAAAGGAAAGCGATGAACAAGAAACTGTTAAGGCAATGTCCCGTGACATGCATTTGTTCATGGTCTAATTACGTGTCGGATGCTAGTACTATCCTTGGTAGGAGTAATAGTAAAGATCATCCTATGATTTTTCGGTCTGGCACAAGGTCCTATCTCCGACCATGCTATGCAACCACCGTTCTTACGGTTGACACCCGATTTGGTTCAGGTGACCTAATGAATTCCAGGTGAATTCCTAGGATTTAACGTTCAATGGTAATGAACGCATTAAAAATGGATTTTCAGAAAACAAATCGGTTTGTATTTTTGATCAAAATATTTTCTCGTTCAAGCTCGAGTTTAGATATCATTGAATTCCATGAGTTTGAATTCTCAATCTTTAAGGTCAATCTCAAGGATTGAGTAATATCAGTCTTAAAAGCTGATTTTTAATCTTTAAGGAGATTATCCTTTCTGGGGATCTGATTCATTAGTCTTATCAAGCTAATTTGCACGGTGCCCCCCCATTGTACGAGATAAATCCTTCTCATGGTTAGGATAAATCTGACCACTTGGCGACCCTGTTTGATGCTGAGGTCCGTGGATTTCCAGCCGATTTTAGTGATGACTTTTCTAGATTTTTCGTCAACCTACAGCTGGTCTGGACGACAACTTCATGACCTAAATCAAGAAGCGCGTGTCTTTTTCGGAAGACTTTACTTCCTTCTAATGATGGAATTGATTCATCGTGTAGATCCATCTTTCTTTCAAAAGTATCACAATAAACCAGGTAAAACTATTAATTTAGTTCAAAACAAAAGCACCTGCAATAACTTTACAGAAACATGTGATAGATAATTTTTAATTGAATAACTTGGTACATTCTCCCCACACTTAGTTTATTTCTTTGCCTTTTTATTCTCTTCTATTCCATTCTTAAATGAATTCAAGCGTTTTGGGTTGTTTCTCAATTTATGTCCTTTTTAAGGTAACGATAATTTCGGTATTAACACCTAGTTTTCATCGTTCATAAATATGTATAAACATGATTTTAAATTCATTTAGTTGAAATTTTTTTCAAATTTTCACAAAATTTGGCAAATAAACCAAGTGTAAACCCGAGAGAATTTATAACCCTTCCCCACACTTGAGATCATGCAATGCCCTCATTTGCATGAAATCAGACTCTAATTATAAATTCATGAGGGTGATTAGTGTAGAAAAGTGATTAAGAATACCTAGTTTGTACTTACAAAGCTCGACGAATGATAGATGGCGCGCCTCATCGTTCATTCCTTCTTGTATTATCACACATGTTTTTCTTCAAAAATGGTTGCTTTTCTGAACTGTTTGCTAATCTTTGAAAATGCATCTTTTACCCTAATTTATTATGCATGTTTATTAACGAGTTATGCACTAACCCGAACCCCTATTTTAACGTTAAGTGGGGTTAGACTTCCCCACACTTAGCTGACGACATGTGAAGTCGGTAGAATAAGTTCCACGAATTAGAATAGTGAGCCAGTTATTTATATCTCGGGTGGTGTATAATATATCAATGGGTTTAAAGTTTAGACTCACCCGATCGTCACTACTTAATTCTTTTTTAAGTGTAGCTTTTAGTAAATGGATATGTCTCTTTTCTGGTTCTTGGTCAAATGGATCGATATACACCGACATACTTATATCTATAGGGTGGACAATATCTAATATTTCCTTACGTTCATTCTCGGAATCAAAGGTTTCACCTCTATTACCCAATTGGGTGAAATCCGAGGTGTCATTATCTATTACAGCTCGTGGTTCATCTTCAGTAGAAGACTCGTCTATTGAGAATATTGGGTTAGGAGGTTGTGGAATGGTGAAGTTCGGTTTGGTCTCGGGGGTAAAATTTTCAACGTTATTGTTTTCCCAAGAGTACCAATTTGTTACCCTTACATCTTCTTCGTCGGTAGAGGCTAATATGTCGATATGTTGTGAAATTGGTAAGGCTGAATAAGAATTATCATCGGGATAGTTGGTGATTTCGGAGCTCTCGAATTCATCAAAATTCGATGATTTGAGATTTTCTTGCACAATACTCCTCAGATCAACAGGTGTGTAATCTGATAGAGTTTCAGCTTGCCTATTTACAAACTCTCTCATTTGTTCCTTTTAAGCATCAAGTTCTTCGAGTTTGATTCTCATATAATCTAAAGAATCTTCAAGTTCTTCTGGTTGTTGAGTTTGAATATCTTCTTGGGAATAATCCCAATTAGAATTGTGTTCTTCATAATCGTTCCATTCAGGTTCTATGGGTGCGTAATTTTCAGTAGGAACGTAATAGTAACATTCCCATGTTGAGTGATAATCTCCACAGATTTCACAACCAGTTATTGTTTCGTCGTTCGCGATCCAAGATTGACTGACCGAATTGTCATCAACACTCGGTTGAGAGTATTGATTTAATTGATTTTGGAGTTCAAAAAGAGTTTCCAAGGCCTTGTTTTCAAAATTTTCCATTTTATTGCGATGGCCAAATTTTAGCTACAATGTGGTGCATTCACGAATTATCCTATTAGTTATAAAAATAGAAAAAACTTATATAAGTTGTCCAATTAATAGACTTTTCTGATTTTGCCCACGTTTCGAATAGCCAAAAGATGCAGCAGGTAGCCAGGACCCTTTAAATCGGAAGCCCACAACTAGCCACTAACAAATCCAACTATTACTACGAACCAGAAAAATGTCAACGTCCATTAATTTAACCGCTTAAATAATTTTTCTTTCTGTTTGAGATATTAGATAAGAAATAGAGAAAATTCTAGGTCCTAAAAACTAGAGTGTCGAGAAAATAGAAAGAAATAGATTGCGCGTCGAAAAGTGTCGAAAAATAAAAAGGTAGAAAAATAGACGTCGAAAAATAAAAGTAAGAAAGTCGTACGAAAAATGGCGTTGCAAAATTCTAAAGCACCTAAATCTTAGTCTAAGGAATAAGTACTTAAGGGATTTTACGGCAAACCTAAAAATCTAGAAATATAAAAATAAACTACGGCAAAATCTATATTTAAAACTAAGTACGAGCGACAAAATACAAATATTACGCTAAACGACTAAAAGATACAAAATATAAAAATATATAAAAAGTTGAGAAAAAGAATAATTTTTATAAAAAAAAAATATATTATTTTTATATTATTATTTATTAAAGATATTAATTTATATATTAATAAAACTAATTAAAAGTAAAATACAAATTAATTAAGAATTAAAACTAATTAATATTAAATTAATAAACTAATTAGGGTTTATATTAATAATAATAAATAAAATACCGTATTTAATGCGAAAGTAGGGTTGTATGTGGCCCTGTCAGACCCCTCATGCGACTCGCATGGGGTTCAGGCTAAGGGTCATGCGAGTCGCATGACCTCCAGAGCTGGTTCAAATGAGGGGGGTCAAATGACAGGCTCAACTGTATTATTTATATTTATTTATATTTTCTGTTTTAAATATTAAATAAAATATATATATAATTTAAATAAAAACTTAATATTTTTATAAAACTAAAAATAGAAATATTCGATAATTTTATAAATAAAAATCTTAAAATTATATAAAAATATATATATTTTTTTTTCTTTTCGGTTTTAATTTTTTAAATTTTTAGATTTTTAAATTTTTTAATTTTTAGGATTTTATATTGTTTTTCTAAAAATAATAAATATATATATACAAAAATGAAAAATAGATAGTTTCGCCGACTCCCCGGCAGCGGCGCCAAAAACTTGATGTCGTAGCGTGAGGGTACGAAATAGTGTTATTTTTAGCATGAAAAGCGACACGATTTACACAAGTTTTAATTATTTATTTACAAAATGGATATACCTAAACCTTGCTACAACACTATAGGCAGTGTACCTAATCGTAGAGTAGTGTAGTTTTTAGTAAGTCCGGTTCGTTCCACAGGGAGCTGGTGATACTTACTATATTTTTAACTATATTTATACAAAATATATATAATTATATAAGTAGTAATATTATTATAAAAGGGGGGTTTTACCGTTTAATGACTGGTTTGTCGATTCTATATTTTAAGCGTAAAGATAAATGACGATAATTAAAGTGCGTAAAATAATGACAATAAATAAAATGACAGTAAATAAAATTGCGAGTAATAAAATGACAGTAAATAAAGATACGATGAGAAATATAATAAAAGAATTATGCTTATTTAAACTTCCGTAATCATGATGTTTGACGTGTTGATTTTAGTTTTATGCCCATGGGTTAATTGTCCTTTGTCCTGGATTATTTAATATGTCCGTCTGGTTTTTGTCCATGACAGTCCATCAGTCATAAATATAAAATGCGAGTGCCCTCGTCAAATTATTATTATACCCGAAGTTAAATATTCCAACTAATTGGGGATTCGAATTGTAACAAGGTTTTAATACTTTGTTTAATGAATACACCAGGTTATCGACTGCGTGTAAACCAAGTTTTTACTACTTTGTTAACAATTACACCAATTACCCTTGAATGTAATTTCACCCCTGTTTTAATTATTCTAGTGGCTATTAATCCATTCCCGTGTCCGGTTAAATGAACGATTATTCGTACATATAAATACCCCGCCCATCGTGTCCGATTGAGTGTATATGGTAATTTATAGGGATGCCCAATTGTAAATCTTTATATTAACATTAACAAACTATCATTTAGTTAAACAAATATAAAGCCCATTAATAGCCCATAGTCTAATTTCCACAAGTGTCGTTCTTTTATCCAAACCCCAATTATGGTACAAAGTCCAATTACCCAATTTTAGTAATTAGCCCAACATCATGATTACTTCGGCTCAAATAAGCATAATAATAACTTAGTTACGAGACATTAATTTAAAAAGGAGAACATAACTTACATTGAGTATTTATCGCGTAGTGTTACACGGACAGAATTTCGACTTCAAAAACCCGTAAAATAACCTTTACATAACCCGAACTAATCTAATATAACACTAACACTAATCTATACGATGCAGACCTAATGCAGACCTGGTTCGCTAAGACCACCGCTCTGATACCAACTGAAAGAACCCGTTCATATACATTATAAACGATTCACAATAGTAAATTACATTGCGAGGTATTTGACCTCTATATGATACATTTTACAAACATTGCATTCGTGTTTGAAAGACAAACTTTCTTTACATCGAAAATTGACAGGCATGCATACCATTTCATAATATCCACTATCCAACTATAAATTGATTTAATAATAATCTTTGATGAACTCAATGACTCGAATGCAACGTTCTTCAAAATATGCTATGAAAGACTCCAAGTAATATCTTTAAAATGAGCAAATGCACAGCGGAAGATTTCTTTAACACCTGAGAATAAACATGCTTTAAAGTGTCAACCAAAAGGTTGGTGAGTTCATTAGTTTATCATAATCATTTATTTCCATCATTTTTAATAGACCACAAGAATTTCATTTCCAGTTCTCATAAATATACGTCTCATGCATAGAGACAAAAATAATCATTCATATGGTGAACACCTGGTAACCGACATTAACTAGATACATATAAGAATATCCCCTATCATTCTGGGATCCTCCTTCAGACATGATATAAATTTCGAAGTACTAAAGCATCCGGTAATTTGGATGGGGTTTGTTAGGCCCAATAGATCTATCTTTAGGATTCGCGTCAATTAGGGTATCTGTTCCCTAATTCTTAGATTACCAGACTTAATAAAAAGGGGCATATTCGGTTTAATAATTCAACCATAGAATGTAGTTTCGATTACTTGTGTCTATTTCGTAAAGGATTTATAAAAGCAGCGCATGTATTCTCGGTCCCAAAAATATATATTGCAAAAGCATTTAAAAAGGGAATAATGAAACTCACCATACTGTATTTTGTAGTAAAAATACATATAACATCATTGAACAAGTGTAGGGTTGGCCTCGGATTCACGAACCTATATTAATTATATATATTTATATGTCGGTCAATATTTGTCTAACAATTTAGGCCAAGTCATAGTGTACCACAATCCTAATGCTCGAGTCTGACTCAACAGTATAGTAACATGTTATATTAGTCATGCTCAGTTAAAATTCTAGTAAAAGGTGACGTGTAAAACAACGTAAAACAAATGGTTTCATAATCATAAAATAGTATTTTAGTTTTTAGAGAAAGTCAACACACAAAAAATTAACTGAAAAGTTAACGAAAAAAGTCAAAGTTCAAAGTCAAAAGTCAAAGGTTAAATTCAAAAGGCAAAGGTTAAAGTAAAAACGAGGACGCATGCAAAAATACAATAACTTATACAAAAATGATTTTCGGTCAAACATGACTAAACGGCCACTTCAGCGATTTTTAGAAAAATTATCGGAGCTCCGATTGATAAACGGCCAAAGATAAAAGTTACACATTACCAAAAAGATTAAGCATAAATGTTACAGAAGTAAACTCAACCTAGACAACTCGTAGTTGCCAACGCGTTTTCGGCGTTTCAAAGTTAATTTTTCAGCTTTAATAAATTTACAAAAGTGACCGAGTAGCCTACTTTGGAGATTTTTAGAAAATTCCTCGAAACTCGGATTGACAAACGATCAAAGCCTTCAAATTCTCGTTACCACAAAGATATAACATGATTTTTGACAAAAGTAAACACACATCAGGCCGACCATGACAACTGATACAAAACTGACATTTTTAATAAAAAAGTTTCAGTTCTTTTCAGAATTTTAAAATGTGACCAAACAGTCAACTTTGACGATTTTTAGAAAAATCGTCGAGACTCGAATTGACAAACGGCCAGAGTCGTTTGTTAGACCTTACAGCAAATAATTCAGTGGTATTTTTGTTTTAATCTGAAACAACGCAGATCAGCGAGAATTTCAGTTTCCGTTTTGACATTTCATCAAAATTTACAAAACTTCTTTTGTCCATAACTTGACAACCGTTCAACGAAACGAGACGTGCTTTATATGAAAATTCATCTACTCGACGAGTAGGATCCAAATAACCACTTTTTATAATCCAGAAAATTAGTTCACTAATTATCATCAGCAATTTTAATTACAAAATTAATTATGCAATTTGTTTATTTCATAATTTTCTAACCGTTACTTGGATTCAAGCGATTCTTAAACCAAAATTCAACTATTTTTTTTTTAGTTTTCCAACGACATGCATATCTTATACCTTATCTCAACCACATATGTAACTAATTCTGGATTCAACGTAACCTATCTAATGGCAATATCAAAAGAACAAGCATGCATAACCCTATTTTCTCGAGCACTAGTCAGGGATACACTATTAGTATGTAAAAATTAAATTATGAGTGCTTACGTATAAATATTGAGATTGAATATTGCAGGAAATGTACGTAGACGCAACGGAGATGATAAACACTAGATTGACCTCACGAGCTATACCCATGAACATTACCCATCACCTCCATAGCTATAACCCATAATTTCCTTAGCCCTATCCCGCTCGTAAAACCCGTTTTGAAATAACTCGCTCATGACCTCGTCGTAGTATTTTATGTATAATATTGCTCACACTCATTAAAAATACACTTACTAATACCATTACTGAATATTAATATTAATAATAATAATATTAATATTTATATTTATTTGTGCAGAGTGTGTGATGAAAAAAAAATGAATTACACAATAGACATCGAGCGAAATTTATACAACTTTGCCACCTACCACCTCATGTTACAAGCTCGTAAATTGTTTAACAATTCACTATGCCGACACCTTTTACTTACATAATTATGTATATATATTATTATTTAATATATAATATATTTAATCTTTAGAATTAATTAAATATTATATTATATTACGCTCATGGTAAAAATATAATTTTTACAAAAATGACACGGACGTGGTCTCACGACTCATATACCACTTTCGGTTTTTCGAGCGCACTTTCGTACATTTAGAAAACTAGCCTTTTACGTTACGCGACGTGTACCTTTTACAAAAATTAGACTTACTTATCAATAATTTATCTTTATAAAAATATCACTTATAAAATTTAGCGTTGTGGTCATTTACTTATTTAAATCAAAGTCTCGTTATTTATCAAAATATTTTATTTTAAATTAAACATTTTGTGACATGTACCTTTATTAATAACTAGACTTAAATTAATTAAAAACTAACCCACTCAAAGTGTAACTTAATCTTTTGAGTGTTTTGGTCATTTCCTTTTATAATTCATAATCTTGTTATTTATCAAAGCCTATTTATTAATATTAGTTTAAAATCAAAACGTTTTATGACTAATTTAAAATATAGATATATATTTAAAATTTATCTAATAACATACTAGTTAACTTTTCAAAACCAATTATATTTCAAAGTTTGTTTTATAATCGTTTAGAAAATATTATAACACGTTTTGTTTATTCTTTAAGGCTTTAAATAGATCCAATTTCTTTATGCACTAACGTTTTTAAATATCAACCGCATCACTAAGAGAGTGTTACTATCATGTGCTTAATGAATCTAGAAAACATATATTCTAAATACAAGTCGCAGGTTTTCTATATATATGACTAATAATCGAAATACCAACTTACGTTATTTAAATAAATATATTTTAATAACCAGTTCTATTATATCAAAAAACGTTTTCACACGTTTGAAAATAGATCAATCAATGTATTATGAAATTCAATTCTCCACTAACTTTTGTCTAACTCTCGATAAGTGACACCTTGTTCTTATTCGAAGATCACTTCACCATTATTTCCGAATACCGTTAAAAGTAAGAGTTCTCTAATTCAAAGTGGACCTTATAACAGAGAATCGTAATCTTAATTCAATGTATTTGATGATTCAATCATTTGTTATTATCTTTTAATCTCGTCGATTAACTTACATCGAATAAATACGTTCATGTAAAGTATTATTCATTCAATACCTTGATAGCATTTCCAAATTCATAAAATAGATTTCATAGCTTATATTCATATTAACTAATCCATTCAATGTTTCATTAATATAACTCAATTTAATAATCATACATATGTATACGTATATCTAATTATTTACACATAATTGTTCGTGAATCGTTAGGCATGGTCAAAGGATATTTGTTTACATGAATATAGTTTCAAAACTTTCGAGACTCAACATTACAGATTTTTCTTATCGTGTCGGGAACGTATAAAGATTAAAGTTTAAATTTGATTGGAAATTTCCGGGTCATCACAATGTTCAGTTGTTTCTGATTAAATATGTGTTGAAGACTTTTGTGGTCGGTATATATAATACTTTTGACCCCATATAAGTAGTGCCTCCAAGTCTTTAATGCAAAAACAACTGCGCCTAATTCCAAATCATGCGTCGTATAATTCTGCTCGTGAATCTTCAATTATCTAGACGCATAAGCAATTACTTTCGTTCGTTGCATTAATACACAACCGAGACCTTGCTTTGAGGCGTCACAATATATCACAAAATCATCATTCCCTTCAGGTAATGACAATATAGGTGACGTAGTTAACTTTTTCTTCAACAATTGAAACGCTTTTTCTTGTTCATCCTGCCATTCAAATTTCCTCCCTTTATGCGTTAATGCAGTCAAGGGTTTTGCTATTTTGGAAAAATCTTGGATGAATCTCCTGTAATAACCAGCTAGCCCTAAAATTTAGCGTATGTGTTTAGGAGTTTTCGGGGTTTCCCACTTTTCAACGGTTTCAATCTTTGCTGGATCCACCTGAATACCTTCTTTGTTCACTACGTGACCGAGGAATTGAACTTCTTCCAACCAAAATGCACACTTTGAAAACTTAGCGTACAGTTTTTCTTTTCTCAGCAACTCTAGCACTTTTCTCAAATGTTCTTCGTGCTCTTGATCATTCTTCAAGTAAATAAGTATGTCATCGATGAAAACAATGATAAACTTGTCAAGATATGGCCCACACACTCGGTTCATGAGGTCCATGAACACAGCTGGTGCCTTAGTCAATCCAAACGGCATAAACATAAACTCGTAATGATCGTAGCACGTCCTAAAAGCAGTCTTTGGAATATCATCTTCCTTCACCTGCATTTGATGATTTCCAGAACGTAAATCGATCTTCGAATAAACCGACGAGCCTTGTAGTTGATCAAATAAGTCGTCGATTCTCGGTAATGGGTAACGGTTCTTGATGGTAAGGTTGTTCAACTCTGGGTAGTCGATACACAACCTGAATGTACCATATTTCTTCTTGACAAACAGAACAGGAGCTCCCCATGGTGATGTACTTGGTCGAATGAAACCTCGCTCTAAAAGTTCTTGTAACTGACTTTGTAATTCTTTAATTTCACTGGGTGCGAGTCTGTATGGAGTAAAAACTATTGGTGCTGCTCCTAGTACAAGGTCTATTTGAAATTCAATGGATCGATGTGGGGGTAATCCCGGTAATTCTTTCGGAAATACATCGGGAAATTCTTTTGCGACGGGAACATCACTGATGTTCTTTTCTCCAGGTTTAACTTCCTCGATGTGTGCTAGAATGACGTAACAACCTTTTCTTATTAGTTTTTGCGCCTTCAAACTACTAATAAGATTTAATTTCGCGTTGTTCTTTTCTCCGTACACCATTAAAGGTTTTCCTTTTTCACGCATAATGCGAATCGCATTTTTGTAACAAACGACCTCTGCTCTCACCTTTTTTAACCAGTCCATGCCAATTATTACATCAAAACTCCCTAACTCGACTGGTATTAAATCAATTTTAAACGTTTCATCCCCCAGTTTAATTTCTCTTTCCCGACATATATTATCTGCTGAAATTAATTTACCGTTTGCTAATTCGAGTAAAAATTTACTATCCAAAGGCGTCAATGGGCAACTTAATTTAGCACAAAATTCTCTACTCATATAGCTTCTATCCTCACCCGAATCAAATAAAACATAAGCAGATTTATCGTCAATAAGAAACGTACCCGTAACAAGCTCCGGGTCTTCCTGTGCTTCTGTCGCATTAATATTAAAAACTCTTCCACAGCCCTGCCCATTAGTATTCCCCTGATTTGGGCAATTTCTAATAATGTGGCCTGGTTTTTCACATTTATAACAAACAGCGTTGGTATTACTTGCTCCGACACTATTCGTTTCGGCATTACTTGTTCCGACACTATTTGTTCCTTTAGTTCTGTTAAACTTTGGTCCGTAGACCTCACACTTTGTCGCGCTATGACCATTTCTTTTACACCTGTTGCAAAATGTCGTGCAAAACCCCTGGTGATTTTCTTCACACCTATGACATTGCTGTTTTTAGTTTTTTTTGCCGTTGTTGTTATTGAGGTTGTTGTTGGAATTGTTATTGTTGTTGAAAAGGTTGTTGTTGTTGTTGTTGTTGGGATGTTTGTTGTAGTTATTGTTAGGATTGCGGTTATTGTTACGATTGTTGTTGCGGTTGTTGGGATAGTTGTTGCGATTGTGGTTGTAATTGTTATTGTTGTTGTACTGGTGACTCTTGTCACCATTTTCCTCCCACTTCCTCTTGAGTTGTTTCGTGTTGGCTTCTTCGGCCGCCTGCTCTTTAATTCTTCCCTCAATCTGATTTATGAGTTTATGAGCCATTCGACTTGCCTTTTGTATGGAAGCGGGCTCGTGTGAACTCACATCTTCTTGAATCCTTACTGGTAACCCTTTTACAAACGCGTCGATCTTCTTTTCTTCATCTTCGAACGCTCCTGGACACAATAGGCACAACTCCGTGAATCGTTATTCATATGTGGTAACGTCGAACCCTTGTGTTCGTAACTCTCTAAGTTCTGCCTTGAGCTTATTGACTTCGTTTCTAGGACGGTACTGCTCGTTCATCAATTGCTTGAATGCCGACCACGGTAGTGCGTAAGAAGCATTTTGTCCTACATGTTCAAGATAGGTGTTCCACCACGTTAATGCAGTACCTGTGAAGGTATGCGTAGCGTACTTAACTTTGTCCTCTTCAGTACACTTACTTATGGCAAACACCGATTCGACTTTCTCGGTCCACTGTTTCAATCCAATTGGTCCTTCGGTTCCATCAAATTCCAAAAGTTTGCAGGCAGTGAATTCTTTGTAGGAGCATCCTACACGATTTCTTGCGCCGTTAGCTGCATTGCTAGATTCGGAGTTATTTTTGGTATGTAGCGCAGCCTGTACTGTGGCTATGTTTGCAGCAAGAAAGGTACGAAATTCCTCTTCGCTCATATTCATGGTGTGTCGAGTAGTCGGTGCCATTTCCTTCAAAATAGCCAACTGAATCGAGTTAATCATACAGAATATTAAGAGTAGTCAATAGTATTTCGTAGCATAATATGAACTCATTTATAAAAGCTTTTTCTTCATATTAGCGTTTTATAAGTTAAAAATTCGGTTACTACCAACCCGTTAAGTTCATACTTAGTAGCTAATATACAATTCAACTACTACAATTCCATATGAAAAACTGATTATAATAATATATCACATATAAATATTCTTCAAACTTAAAACATCGCTATATTACATATAACATGAAATATAGTACACTTTGATACATGACTATTTTGAAGATAAATCTAGTTATTACGCAAGTTGTTTGATGTTTTAGCAGAGTAGTATATAAAATAGCTTATATTTTTTACAGGAAATACTATTAAATACGATACAATTTTACACAAGATATTTATTTATTTATTGAATGGATATACTTAAACCTTGCTACAACACTTATAGGCAGTGTACCTAATCGTACAGTAGTGTAGTTTTTAGTAAGTCCGGTTCGTTCCACAGGGAATCTTTTTAAACAAAGCTTAACGCTATATTAGTTTACTTTTATAAAAATACAAATATATATATAAGTAATATTATTATTATAAAGGGGGGTTTTTACCGTTTAATGACCGGTTTGTCGATTTTAAAACTTTAGTTGCAGTTAAAACCAAATGTAAAATATTAAAAATAAATACAAGACTTAAATTAAAGCGTAAATTAAATAACGATAATGAAATTGCGAATAATAAAAGTGCGATAAAATAAACTTGCGATAATTAAAAAGTACGATAATTAAAAGTGCAATCAAATACAATAACAATAAAAATGCGATAATTAGAAGTGCAATTAAATATAAAATAAAGGAAATTAAATATGAAATAAAAGAATTATGCTTATTTAAACTTCCGTAATCATGATGTTTGACGTGTTGATTTTAGTTTTATGCCCATGGGTTAATTTTCCTTTGTCCTGGATTATTTAATATGTCCATACGGATTTTGTCCATAATAGTCCATCAGTCATAAATATAAAGAGCGAAAGCCTTCGTCAAATTATTCTTATTCCCGAAGTCAAATATTCCAACTAATTGGGGATTCGAATTGTAACAAGGTTTTAATATTTTGTTTAATGAATACACCAGGTTATCGACTGCGTGTAAACCAAGGTTTTACTACTTTGTTAACAATTACACCAATTACCCTTGAATGTAATTCACCCCTGTTTCAACAAGTCTATTAACTATTAATCCAGTTCCGTATCCGGTAAAATGAATAATTATTAGTATTTATAGATATTCCGCCCACCGTACCCAGTCAAGCGTATGTGGTTATATATAAATACGTCAAATTATAAGTTTGTATATTAAATTAACAAGGTATTGTTTAGTTAATATAAAACCCATTAATAGCCCATAGTCTAATTTTCACAAGTGTCGTTCTTTTATCCAAACCCCAATTATGGTACAAAGCCCAATTACCCAATTTTAGTAATTAGCCCAACATCATGATTACTTCGTTTAAATAAGCATAATAATAACTTAGCTACGAGACATTAATGTAAAAAGGTTGAACATAACTTACAATGATTAAAAATAGCGTAGCGTTACACGGACAGAATTTTGACTTACACCCTTACAACATTTGCTAACATACCCTTATTATTAGAATTAAAATTAAAATTAAAATTAAAATTATAATATATATATATATATATAATACGTTTATGAGAGAAGAAGAAAAAAGATAGATTTTTGCGATCAGAATTCGTTTGCTTTTATAGGGATTTTCAGAGTTTGGGGCTCCGCGACTCGCGGCCCTTTTGGCCTTCAAACTCCGCGAGTCACGGAGTTTGCTTTTACAGCTCACACAAGTTTGGCTCTTTGTTTACCGACGGTTTTATAAATAAATATAATATATTAAATAATTATAAGAATTATTTAAATATTATATTATATTTATGTGCATAGTTGACTTGTAATTTTTAGTCCGTTGCGTTGAGCGTTGAGAGTTGACTCTGGTCCCGGTTCTGGATTTTCGAACGTCCTTGCGTATAATTTAATATCTTGTACTTTGCGTTTTGAATCTTGTACTCTTGTAATTTCGAGACGTTTCTTATCAATAATTGGAACCTCTTTGATTGTATTTTGTACTTTTGAGCTTTTTGGTCGTTTGCGTCTTCAATTCGTCGAATCTGTCTTTTGTCTTCACCTTTTATTATTTAAACGAATATCACTTGTAAATAGAACAATTGCAACTAAAAGCTTGTCTTTCTTGAGGAATAATGCTATGAAATATATGTTCATTTTTAGCATTATCAAATATTTCCACACTTAAGCGTTGCTTGTCCTCAAGCAATATCGTCTTGAAATACTAGAATCACTTCTTTATTCTTCACACTTTGTACATCAGTGATTTCTATACGGCGGTATAAACAATGGTAGTAACGATATGGTTTACAGTCCCACATGACTATAAAAATTTAGATCCATTAAGGAAATTGGATCTTTATGAATACATTTGATCTTTTGAAAATTAAATCTAGTTTTTACCCTAGATAAGTTTTCCGGAATAACCCTTCACCGGTGTTTGCAAAATATTTTTGTGGTTTTGGTGGGTTTCAGATTTGAAAATTTTAGCTCAAAACTTATGGTTTTGTGTCACCCACTTGCTAACCTTGTATTTGGAAAGCAACACGTCCAGTTTACTTGTCCCGTATATTACCTTTCGATAAACTACCGTCCGGTTGTAAAGGAAAGCGTTGAACAAGCAACTGTTAAGGCAATGTCCCCTGACATGCTTTTAATTATGGTCTATAACGTGTTGGACGCAATTACTATCCTTGGTAGGAGCAATAGTAAAGCTCACCCTTATAATTTTTCGGTCTGGCACAAGGTCCTGTCTTTGACCATGCTATGCAACCACCGTTCTTACGGTTGACACCCGATTTAGTTCAGGTGACCTAATGAATTCAAGGTGAATTCCTAGGATTTTAAGCTCAATGGTAATGAACGCATTGAAAATAGGGTTTTCAGAAAACAAATCGGTTTGTAATTTTGATCAAAATATTTTCTTGTTCAAGCTCGAGTTTAGATATCATTGAATTCCATGAGTTTGTAATTCTCAATCTTTAAGGTCAATCTCAAGGATTGAGTAATATCAGGCTTAAAAGCTGATTTTTGATCTTTTAAGGAGATTATCCTTTCTGGGGATCTGATTCATTAGT
The DNA here is from genome assembly GCF_046630445.1 of Rutidosis leptorrhynchoides. NCBI lineage: Eukaryota > Viridiplantae > Streptophyta > Magnoliopsida > Asterales > Asteraceae > Rutidosis > Rutidosis leptorrhynchoides. The sequence continues at coordinate 293,308,456 of NC_092338.1, forward strand.
CTTATCCAGCTAATATGCATGGTGCCCCCCATTGTACTAGATAAATCCTTCTCATGGTTAGGATAAATCTGACCACTTGGCGACCCTGTTTAATGCTGAGGTCCGTGGATTTCCTGCTGATTTTAGTGATGACTTTTCTAGATTTTTCGTCAACCTACAGCTGGTCTGGACGACAACTTCCTGACCTAAATCAAGAAGCGCGTGTCTTTTTCGGAAGACTTTACTTCCTTTTAATGATGGAATTGATTCATCGTGTAGATCCATCTTTCTTACAGTAAATCAGGTAAAACTTTTTAGTTTAGTCCAAAGCAAAAGTATTTTCAGTTATTTGTACAAAAATATGTGATATATGTTTTGAATAACTTGGTAATTTTCCCACACTTGGCTTTTATTTTCCTTTTTATCGTCCTCTATTCCATTTTAAATGAATTTTAACATTTTGGTTTGTTTCTCAATATATGTCCTTTCTGAGGTAACAATAATTTCGGTGTTAAAACCTAGTTTTATCGTTCATAAATATGTATAAACATGATTTTGAGTTCATTTAATTGAAAATTTTGAAAAATTTTACTAGAATTGGGTAGTCAGTATATAAGACTAGGGCTGTTCTTTATTATCAGAGAGCACTAGATTCTAATACAACTACTACTTTACTAGTATTTCTAATGGTAACCAAGTGTAAAAAGTAAAAAATTTAAAATTCGAAAGAATTTAACCCCTTCCCACACTTAAGATCTTGCAATGCCCTCATTTGCAAGAAATCAATAACAATTTAAATTATTGAGGGTGATTTGTGTGAAAATGATTAAATTTTTACCAAAGTTTCCAAATATATTGGCGTTTGTTTGCTGAATGATAAATGGTGCACATCATTTGTTCATTCCGTCTTGTTGTTATTTCACATATATTTTGCATCTTGTCGTCAAAATTAGTTGCTTTTGCTGAACTTAATGCCAGTCTTTGAAAATGCGTTGTTTTACCCTGTTGTGTACATAAGATAAACTGCAAACATATATACATATTTTTGAAGTTTGGTATATTACCCCACATTCAAAAATTATTAAAATCTAAGAATAAAAGTTAAAAAATTATAAAAACTATTACAATATTAACATAAGTATTAAATGTATCAACATTACAAATTACAAAATAAATAAAACTAAGTAGACTAAGGATAATACTGATACCAATAGGGGTTCCAGGCATAACCATAGGTGCTATAAAATGCTTCGGCAGGGTTATACGTAGGATACGGTGGTTGCATCTCTATAGACCAGAGAGGGAATATGGGTTTTGGTGTAGGAATATAGTTTCTACCTATATGTTGGCAATGAGCTATGATTTGGTTCTGATGAACTTGCCAATCTTCAAATGCTCTCTGTCTAGCATTTTTGTACTCCTGTGAAGCTATAAACCTTTGCATTTCTTGCATCTCATTTCCCCCTCCTACATTACCTTGCTGTTGGTTTCTCTCAACCTGTGGATGTCTACCATGGTATTGTACTGCGGCGTTATTTCGCCTCTTCAAAACTTTCGCACCATGGTATACATTTAAACCTATAGTATCGCGGGGTTCTGGTTCTTCGACTAATAATCCCCCTGACTTATATCCACACCGAGATATTCAGCAATCAAAGTAATAAAAATACCACGTCCTATTATGCTATGCGGCCTCATCCCCCTAACCATAGCTGATAAATAATAACCCACACAATAAGGTATACTTACAGCGCTTTGTGGGTCTCGAATACACATATGGTAAAACAAATCCTGTTCATTTACCTTTTCCTTGTTCTTACCTCTTTGTGTAATCGAATTAGCTAAAAACCTATGAATCACTCTTAATTCAACTCTATCTATATCCAAATAAGAGTAATTTCCCCCTTTGAATCGGTGATGGCTTGTCATTTGACTCCATACACCGTGTGTATCAAAATTTTCATCTATCTTTCTACCATTTAGTATCAACCCTCTACAATCAGCAGATGCTAACTCCTCAGGCGTATAAATACGTAAAGCCTGAGCCATGTCTAGTAAAGACATGTGGCGCATCGAACCTCCTAACAAAAATCTAATAAAAGATCGATCGGTTAAACTAGCTACCCGATCATTTAATTCTATACTACACAACAATTCTTCACACCATACTTTATATACAGGTCTACGCATGGTGAATAAACGTACCCAGTCGTCAAAAGTAGAATTACCATACCTCTGTGCAAGTAATTCCCTAATTGGCCCGGCCAATTCTACAGCTTCTAAGGGTCCCCATTCTATGACCCTCGGTACCTCAACAACTTTAGAATGAAGAGTATGCAAACCCCTTTGGTATTTTGGATAATCTATCCAAAGTCTGTCAAATCTCAGGTTCGGATGCAAATCTTCCAAGTGCATATCAGAAAATGTCATGACTGGATGAGGTATATCTTGCTTGTAGTAGTTATCCACCTCCTGTTGTTCCGCATTCTCAGCAGGAGCATTGCGGGCTTGGGATGAAGATTCACCCCTTTCAGTCTGCAAAACACATCAAACACAATTTTTGTGCATCCAAATATGCATTAGTGTCAGCAAAATCATCAATCAAAATAATTACAATGACATGATCAATTTATATCAAACTTAAGCTCATTTTCATATTTTTATCAAATCTACACTTTTTCAAATAAGCATATACGAAAATGTTCGCCAAGTTCATAAGCATTCAACTCAAATAACATGTCAAAATAATCATTACTAGCAATTAAACAAGTTTCAAATGGCATTATCTCTCAAAAATCAAGTTCATGAATTTTAGACTTGAAAAAGTCCACTTTAATTCTCAAAATCATGTTTAGGCTCAAAGTTTGGATCATTTAACTACCTAAACATGTTACACTACTTAATTTAGCAACAATTCATGACAAAAATCGGCCATAACCTGTTTATATCAAAAAGCCCCAAATTTGCTCAAGAACACATACCCTAGATTACTCAAAACTTGAAGTTTAAGGCTTCTAATCATGTTAAATAGCATCAATCTAGGTTATACAAGCATAATACATAAACAATTTAAGCATAATTACACTAAAAAGCATCAAAATCAAATTGGGTATAAAATTGCTCAAGAACACTAATTTTCGGATTAAATGGTGTTTAGGTGTAGAAATTTACAGTTTTTCTTGAGTAATTCCTTGATAGCATCCTTCTCAACATGATTTTAGTAAAAGATTTGATGATTAACGGTTAAAAATTGTGATTTTGGGGTGTATTTTTCGGGTTTTTCGTGCAGTATTTTTCGTAGTTTGTGGTGTGCAACTGAGTTGTTCTGCGTTTTTTTTTTTTTTTTTTTTTCTGATTTTCGGTCCTCCCGCGACTCGCGGTGTTTGGACCCTTCAAACTCCGCGAGTCGCGGAGTTTGCTTTTTTTTTTTTTATAACATCTTATACTAATTAAAACAATTAATTAATTAATTTTAAAATTTTGTTTCCCTTGTTATTTAGGACGAGGTCGTTTCGGATCGATGTCCTAGTCCGTCATTCGACAAAATTTTAAAATTTGTCTTTTTGTAGCGATTGTTTTAAAAGCTAAGATTTTTGGGTTTTTTTAATGTTTTTGGCATACTTTAATTCAATAAGATTAAAAATAATGATAATAAAAGTTCTCGTCCCTCCCTTGGGTAAAGCAATTTCGGTTCAAAGACCTAGTCTTCAACTTACGACGAATTTTAAAAATCATATTTTTAACTTAATGAGATAAAGTAAATTTTTGTTTTTAAATTCACACAATTTAAAAATAAAATTCAAAATTAATATTAAAAATTCACACCAAACTTTAAAATTTGAAATGCATAAAATTAAAAATTCATATATTTTTTTTTTTAAATTAAAGATTCACACCAAACTTAATTTAAAAATTCATATTATAAATTCACACTAAACTTATATTAATTTTTTCAAATATTTACAATTTTAAATATATTGATTTTACAAAGTTTACAATATTAATTTAAGATTTAAATATTAATTTTAAAAACATGGTAAAAATAAAATTAAAAATCTTTTTGGCTTTTTATCCCACTTTAATCAATCAGATATTATCAAAAATATGCGCCCCTCTTTTCGGTAAAGTAATTTCGGTTCCAAAACCTAATTTAACTCATGACGAATTTTTGAAATATTTTGGGTTGATTGATTAAAGATATTTATACCTTAAGAATAAACGTTAAATTTCGCAGTGATGTAATAAATTTTTGAATGATATCAATAATTTCAGTCGCCAAACCTAATTTTATTCAATACCAATTTAATACTTTATAGCGAACAAATTAGCGTTTATCATCAAAAGGTTAAAAATAAAAAAATAAAAACTGTACAGACATACCTTTGAAATAGATTTCTTAGTTATACGATCTATCCCATTCATAAGATAGTCGGTTTAATTGGTTTTCCATGGCTACATAGGCGTAACCTCGAGCATTCAGTGTCTTTTCTTCTAAACATATGAACGGTCCGTCTCTGCATAAAGTAACAAATTCGGTGTTTGAATAGGTTTGATTATTTGAACATTTACCTCCATGTGACCATTTTCCGCATTTGTGATATCTTTCTAGGTGTCGTGCTCTTCTTTTCGCTGCGGATTTTGATTTTCCTTTACCAAATTGTAACTTATTATCTTCGCATCTGGATTCTTTTCTAACTCCGTCCATTCTTTCTCTGATTACTGATACTATTTCACTCGGTAGTATGTCATTATTACGTTTAGTGATCAAAGCGTGTAGCATTAGACCATGATTTAGTTCACAGGCAGTCTTCATTTCCTAAAAACCTAAAAAAAATAAAAATTCAGAATGGGGGGAGAAGACTAGTTCTTTAGGGTCTGCTAGGGAAAGACCATTCGGGTTCCATTTTCGAGAACTACACGAAAACAGACAATCTAACTCTAACAGAAATACATATTATCCTTTAAAGACTTGATTCTCCCCACACTTAGTTAGCTGTGGTGTCGAAATTGTGATTAACATTATTTTCAATTGAATCATCAACAACTTGTATATCTTTGACTTTTACTTCAATCCATTTGTTGATTTCCTCCGTAACTTTCACAAATTCAACTAACATTGCCTTTTCTTTTGACGATAAATTGGATATTAATTGGTTATATAACTTAAAGTTTCCTTTAATCTTAGCATCGTGAATCCGTTTATAAAGTTTCTTCGTTGAACTGTTAAAAATGGGTTCATCTAATTTCGTATCATCAACGGCATTCTTTGTGATTGGATCATCATTAAGTGTTTCTTCATCTTCCCCACACTTATGCGTTTTTATTGGTCTAACAGTTTTGGTTTGTGGAGATCTAAACTTTCGGTTCACAAAGGTGATCGATGTATCACCATCCCTAAGTGTCATTCTACCTTCTCTTACATCAATGAATGCCTCGGTGGTTGCTAAAAATGGGCGACCTAGAATTAGAGGAACATCAAGGTTTTCCTCCATATTAATCACTATGAAGTTTGCAACAAAGGTCAAACTTCCCACGTTAACAAGTAAATTATTTGCTATTCCAACCGGGTGTTTAATGGTTTGGTCAAATGATTGAACACCTATTTTGGTTGGTTTTAATTTACCCATGCCTAATCTTTTGTATAAGGAAAGAGGCATAATATTTGCACTTGCTCTTAAATCTGCGAGTCTATTATATACAGCACCATCATTAAGTAAGCAAGAAATGATAAATTCACCCGGGTCTCCTGCTTTAGTAAGTCGAGTTGGGTTGTAAACCTTTTTCGGGTGATCTTTCCTTGGTTCTTTCATTTCTATTTGAATTTCTTGTTCACATTTTTCTTCGTTTCTTGGAATGGGAGGTTTGTATAGGAATTCTTCTTCATCACTCAAATTTGAATCCTCCCTATATTCCAATATTGATTTTTCATATGTTGTTGATAACATATTTATGTTTTCATTTTGAAGGTTTTCTTGGGTGGTGAAATTATGATTAACTTCATTGTCAACTTCCATCGGACCATGTATGTAATGTTTAACTCTATGACCATTAACTTTAAATGCAATCCCATTTGAATTTATTAATTCTATCGTTCCGTATGGGAAAACTCTTTTGACTATGAATGGTCCAGACCATCTTGATTTCAATTTTCCAGGAAATAGCTTGAATCGTGAATTGAAAAGAAGAACTCTGTCTCCTTCTTTAAATTATTTTGAACTTCTGATTCTTTTATCATGCCATTTCTTCGTTCTTTCTTTATAGATTAACGAATTTTCGTATGCTTCATGCCTTAATTCTTCTAATTCGTTTAGTTGACTTAATCGTAGACGTCCAGCTTCATGTAAATCAAGATTACATGTCTTCAAAGCCCAAAATGCTTTGTGTTCAATTTCTACTGGAAGATGACATGCTTTTCCATAAACAAGTCTAAAAGGTGTGGTTCCAATTGGAGTTTTGTAGGCTGTTCTAAAAGCCCAGAGTGCATCCTCCAATTTAATGGACCATTCCTTCGGATTTGATCCTACGGTTTTCTCTAGAATACGTTTTAAAGCTCGGTTTGTATTTTCAACTTGTCCACTTGTTTGTGGATGATATGCGGTGGATATTTTATGAGTTACTCCATATCTTTTAAGAACTTTCTCAAGTTGATTATTACAGAAATGAGTACCCCGATCACTTATTAAAGCTTTCGGTGTTCCAAACCTTGCAAAAAGACGTTTTAAAAAGTTGACTACAACTCGTGCATCGTTAGTTGGGGGAGCTTGTGCTTCCGCCCATTTAGATACATAATCAATGGCTACGAGTATATATAGATTATTATGAGATTTTGGAAATGGACCCATAAAGTCAATACCCCAAATGTCAAATACTTCACATACTTGGATGACATTTTGTGGCATTTCATCACGTTGACTTATTTTTCCGGCCCTTTGACAAGCATCACAGGATTTGCAAAGAAGGTGTGCGTCTTTGTAAATTGTAGGACAATAGAATCCAGCATCATAAACTTTTCTTGCTGTTAGTTGAGGCCCATAATGCCCTCCTGTTGGTCCTGTGTGACAATGGTTTAATATTTTACTGGCTTCATCTCCAAATACACATCGGCGTATTATTCCATCCGGACAACTTTTAAACAAATGTGGATCTTCCCAAAAATAGTGTTTTATATCACTGAAGAATTTCTTTCGTTTTTGGTACGATAATCCTTTTTCAAGGAATCCACAAACTAAGTAGTTTGCATAGTCTGCAAACCATGGAATTTCTTTATAATCTATCTTCAATAAATATTCATCAGGAAAGTTGTCTTGTATGGCCGATTCATTTAGAACTTCTAACTCAGGCTTTTCAAGACGAGAAAGATGATCAGCGGCGAGATTTTCTGCTCCTCTTTTATCTCGGATTTCAATATCAAACTCTTGTAAGAGTAAGATCCAACGGATTAATCTTGGTTTAGCATCTTGTTTTGAATATAGGTATCTAAGAGCAGAATGGTCGGTATAGACCACCGTTTTTGCTAGAACGAGATATGATCGAAATTTGTCAAAAGCAAAGAGAATAGCAAGGAGTTCTTTTTCAGTAGTTGTATAGTTCGTTTGTGCTCCTTGTAACGTCTTACTAGCATAATATATAGGTTGAAATCGTTTTTCAATCCTTTGTCCTAAAACGGCTCCCATTGCAAAATCACTTGCATCGCACATTAGTTCAAATGGTAGATTCCAATTTGGTGTTATCATGATCGGTGCATTAGTGAGTTTCTCTTTAAGAATATTAAAAGATTTGATACACTCATCTGAAAAGATGAATGGAGCATCCTTTTCTAGGAGTTTATTCATAGGAGTGGCAATTTTAGAAAAATCTTTTATGAAACGTCGGTAAAAACCGGCATGCCCTAGAAAACTCCTAACTCCTCTAACATTGGTGGGATGTGGAAGTTTAGCAATTACATCTACTTTAGCTCCATCCACTTCAATTCCTTCTTTTGAAATTTTATGACCAAGAACGATGCCTTCTTTAACCATGAAATGGCATTTCTCCCAATTAAGTACTAGATTTGATTGTTCGCATCTAATAAGCATTCGTTCCAGATTAACTAGACATGATTCAAATGTATCACCGAAGACTGAAAAGTCATCCATGAAAACTTCCATGCATTCTTCTATCATGTCGTGAAAAATCGCCATCATACACCTTTGAAAGGTTGCAGGGGCGTTACAAAGTCCAAATGGCATGCGTTTGTAAGCAAAAGTACCATAAGGGCACGTGAACGTGGTTTTCTCTTGATCTTCAGGTGCTATTGGAATTTGAAAATATCTGGAAAATCCATCTAGAAAACAATAGTGACTATTTCCGGCTAATCTTTCCAACATTTGATCTATGAAAGGTAAGGGAAAGTGATCTTTTCTGGTGGCGTCATTTAATTTTCTATAATCAATACACATACGCCATCCTGTTACAGTCCTAGTAGGAATAAGCTCATTTTTCTCATTTGTAATGACAGTCATGCCACCCTTCTTAGGCACGCATTGAACTGGGCTTACCCATGGACTATCGGAGATTGGATATATCAAACCTGCATCTAGCAGTTTAATAATCTCTTTCTTAACTACATCTTTCATATTAGGATTTAGTCTTCGTTGGCGTTGCACATACGTTTTATGACCTTCTTCCATAAGGATTTTATGTGTGCAATACGAAGGACTTATTCCTTTAATATCATGAATCTTCCATGCAATGGCTGGTTTATGAGCTTTCAACACAGAAATAAGTTGTGATTTCTCATTTTCAGTAAGAGAAGACGATATTATTACAGGTAATTCAGATTCACCATGTAAATAAGCGTATTCCAAATGGTTTGGAAGTGGCTTTAACTCTAATTTCGGAGGTTCTTCTATCGATGATTTGTATCGATATCTGTCTTCTTCTTTTAACATTTGAATTTCTTCTGTTGTTGGTTCATATCCATTAGCTATAAGTGTAGCTAACATTTCAGCTTCATCAATTGGTTCATTACCTTCTCCTAAAGAACATTCTTCTGTTCCTTGTAATTCTGGGAATTCTTCTAATAATTCTGCATGTGCATCTATAGTTTGAATATAATAACATGTATCATCTGCAGATTGTGGTTGTTGCATTGCTCTATCAACTGAAAAGGTAACACTCTCATCCTCTATACTTAGGGTCAGTTTCTTACCGAACACGTCTATCATTGCTTTAGCCGTGTTTAAGAATGGTCTTCCTAATATGAGAGGAACTTGAGAATCTTCTTCCATGTCCAGAACAACAAAATCTACTGGAAATACTAAAGTACCAACTTTAACTAGCGTGTTCTCCATTATCCCTCTAGGATATTTAATTGATCTATCGGCTAGTTGTATGCTTATTCTGGTGGGTTTCAATTCTCCAAGGTCTAGTTTAGCATATAGTGAATACGGCATTAGATTTATACTAGCACCTAAGTCTGCCAATGCTTCTATTGAACTAAGACTACCCAGAAAACATGGAATTGTGAAACTTCCTGGATCAGATAGTTTTTCTGGTATCTTATTCAACAGCACTGCTGAACAATTAGCATTCATAGTAACAGCCGAGAGTTCTTCCATTTTCTTTCTATTTGAAATTAGATCTTTCAAGAATTTAGCATATCTAGGCATTCCTGAAATCACATCAATGAAAGGAAGATTTACATTTATCTGTTTAAACATATCCAAGAATTTGGATTGCTCGGCTTCAAGTTTCTCTTTCTTCATTTTACTCGGGTAAGGAAGTGGTGGTTGGTATGGTTTAACATAAGGTTTAGCCTTAACTGTGTTATCTTCATTAACCTTTTCAACTACCGGTTCTTTTTCCTTATCTTGATCAGGTTGTGGTTCTTGTGGAGTAGGAATAGTTTCATCAGAAGTTACAGGTATTTCAGGTAGTTTAAGTGTTGTACCACTTCTTGTGGTAATGGCTTTAGCTGTTTCATTCCGGGGGTTAGCATTTGTATTACTAGGTAGACTTCCCGGTTTTCTTTCACCTATTAACCTTGCTAGGTGAAACAACCACAACCCGTTTAACCAAAAACGGAGTACATTTTTTTTTTTTTTTTATAAGTTAGGTCCCAATATCACCCAAGTATACAAACCATTTCGAAATAGTTATCCATATACAATTTATCATAATAACACGTTAAACATTTTATCTCGACTCTTGGTTTACAATGACACCATACATCCTTACGAGAATGTATTTCACATACATGGTTTGACTCGACACAACCAAACGATGCGACCTCGAAACATTTATACAACACCACGGTTAAGACACAATAGCCCAACCCGATACCAAGAGCATAATCCCGAGGATCTACAAAATCCCCAATCCACATCCATATCCGAAAGCTACCCCATAGAGCCCAAGCGCTACTACGCAACTAGTCTATCAACTAGCTAGCTTCACAATCACAATACCTGTAAAAAGGTAAACAACGAGAGGGGTAAGCTAACGCTTAGTGAATGCAATAATTATACATGTTCATATATAACCTACTTACTTGCATACACTTACACAATACCACGTACGAGCTAGCAATACGACAACATGCAATCATCATGCATAAACTACTATCCACATTCCACAATAAGCTAGCAACGATAACAGCATATAGTTCACAATTTAATATGCTAAGTACAATTCGCACAACCATGGTTAACCAATTACACAAGGGAACGGTACTTGAAAGTCCGTTGGAGTTCATAACATCCACTAGTGTTACTTAACCACCGCGTAATCACTAATCCCCCGGGTGATGTCTTAAACACCGCGACTAGCTCACCCTTACGACAATGTGGCGTCTTAAACACCGCGACGAATCCACACATCATTCAATACAATGAGTGGTGTCTTGAACACCGCGACAATTCCACTCCCATGACGATGTGGTGTCTTGAACACCGCGACAAATACCACATGTCAATTAAACAATGAGTAGTGTCTTAAACACCGCGACAATACTACTCGTCAATCATACAATGAGTAGTGTCTTAAACACCGCGACAATACTACTCGTTACCTAGAATGTGGTGTCTTAAACACCGCGACACTTCCACATTCATTTTCACAAATAAATACATTATATACGTACACGCATAATTATTCCACTCACCTCGAGATGCATGCACAAGTCATGTATGTAAAGTCGCCACCAAACGCAACCGAGCAAGCTTTTACCTATAATATACATATAGGTATTCACACAATCAACACACATTCCCTTCAAGAGAATTTGACGCAAACACCCTTAACCAAGGGTTTATACCTACCTCCACAATCCACCCATTTAGACACCTAAGTGCAAAATACACCTTTTTATACATTTAACGACACCCGAAGGTCCAAAACTAACGAGACTAGTTCCCGCATTCCCGAAATACCTAAATACATCAACTTTAGCCATTAAATGCATACTATCTCGTATATTGCCCAAAAACCCGTTTCATGGTTGACCAAGTTTGACTTTATGGTTAAAATACCAATTTTAACCCGAAATCATTTCTCACGTTCACTTTCATTCAAAAATGCCATTTAACACTTAACAAAAGTGTTTAACATCCATTTAATCCAATTTAGTGTCATTACCAAATTCGACCCAATCAAAGTCGACCCATTTTGACCTAAGTCTCAAAAACGCCCAAAATCACTAACGACTAGTGATTATATTACCAAAACACCAAATAACACCTAAAACAAGTATTTGCATACTTAATTCACCAAAACTTGACTCAAAACCCAATTTGACACATAAACCCTAATTTTTGACCCATTTCAAAATTAGTCAACTCAAATACACCCAAAAGGGTTCCAACACTTCCAAAATCACTAAACTAAGTGATTACACCCAAAACCAAAGCCTAATCATGGTCAAAACGTCAATCAACTCAAAACCCGCCATGTATCAAAAATAACTAGTTTCCATAAACCCACTTCATCATCTAAATGGGTTTTACAACTAAAAAGCTAAAAACCCTAACTTGAATATCAAATCATAAAGATGAATTTCGGAGTTAGAACTTACCATCACTATCACAACGTAGCCGTGAACGAGGAGAACAACTTTAACTCTTGTGACCCGACCCAAAACACTCTTCTTCTTCCTCAAAACCTTGATTCTCTCTCTAAAACCCTTTCTCTCTCTAGGGTTTGATGAATGTGTGAGAGGAAAAGAAGATGGAAGAATTGAGGTGGAAGTGGTGTTTGGATAAGCTTTTGGCCAGATTTGAGGTCCCCAAGTCGTCCATATGTGAAAAGACATTAATGCCCCTCATTAAACTCATTAAAAGGCTGAACAGCACCAGATCGTGCCTATTGTCGCGCCGCGGAGCAATTTGTCGCGCCGTGGCCCAAAGGGTGATTTTAGAACATGTTTTTCAAGCTTTCTGACCTTCAACATAGGCATTTGTCGCGCCGCGGAGCAATTTGTCGCGCCGTGACAATTGCCTGTTTCATCCGAACTTCAGCAAACTTGTTTTGGCCATAACTTTTTGACCGTAACTCCGTTTTCGATGAATCAAATATCGTTGGAAACGTAATAAGATTTCCTTTCTAATGGTAAGGTTTTGAAATATCAAGTCAAACTTTATTTGGGACCAAAAAGGTACGTACACATCATGTAACTCAAACAACGTCCAGTTTTCTTCGACATTCGAACAAGCAACACGTGTACGCTTGGTACACTTCATGCACTCATCGTACAATCATCTTGATACTATTATACAACCAAGTATGAACATTCTAAAGATCAATCAAGTACCTCAGACATGTATGAAGAAAAACGGGATGTTACAACTCTCCCCCACTTAAATTCAATCACGTCCTCGTGATCCTAGTCACTTAACTAATCCGAACCTACACTCTATAGTCCTCCGACACACATCCAAACTCGATGTCTGCAACAATTCCATTAACAATTTCCATTAATCCGAAGTTTTCACCACACGCTAATAATCCCTAGCGTGCATTACCGCAACAAGCGATATTTCACGCGCTCAACGTTCAAGCTGCCTCCATTAAAACTCTACACTTTAACAGTCCATAACTCAACACTCAACCGGTCAATCAAGTATGTTCTCTATTTTAAGAACCAACCTCCCTCATTTCCGCAACTGGATTATTCCTTCAACGAAGAAATTTCGGTATCACCAAAATAATCACTCTAGGGAACACAAACTTTCCCATCGATCGATCCGCACACGATCACCAGTCTCTGGATTAATCCAGGACGACAATAATACACCACGAACTAGGAAAATCATCAACACTCGACACAGGGTTTCTCCTCCAAACCCTACAACGCATCCATACCCTACGGCTCCTTAGTACTAGCATGGAAACTATTCGTGTACTAGAATCCTGTCAATGGCGAATTATTATCCCGACAATTCGCAATTCGTCACACGACCCTTAAAATATTCACCGACGTCGGGTGAACCCTACTACCTAGACCGTCCATAAAGGATGGCCTTGACATTTCCATGCAACCAACGGGTCGCATCACTAGGGAACACACTCTCGCAAACAAACAACAACCGCGTGTCTCGACGTGAGACAAACAGAACCGGCGCTCCCCGCCTCACAACCATCCACAAAGTGGAATAATCCACTGAAAATTCTCACGATCACGTTTCCCGACAGGGAAAATACAGTATTCACTGTCATCTCGAACTCGTACTCACTTGACAGTACTATCCGAGTTTCACATCTACCCAAATTATTATCACGAGAGCACCCACAATAACAATTACATTCTCTCACTTCCGTGATCTCAAACTTCACACTTGGTCTCATACTGCACCTTGGTACTACACGACCACCTTACTTAAGAGGTCTTACACTTCACTTGATCTAGTACCACGGGAGCTTCCTCGGGTGGCAGTAAAAACTCCCCCACTTAGGATCTAGCTCCACATTCTTACCGCAAAGATGATAACATCCCGCGGAATTACCATTCCACAACACACATGATCATTCTCATCACTAATCATAAACACCGAATCACTGCAAATTCACTTTAGGCTCTCAGAGCCGTCATACAAAATTACCGGAGGTGTCGTACACGCGACGACTTCGCACCTTCATACCACAAATCACAATCGACTGCCTTAATCGTTCGCAAGGCGAACTCCGCCAAAGTCCCACATACGTCTCTATGCCTAAGCATACGTCATTCCGATTAATCAATCGTACATCTCAGTCGAGATCGCCCGACCTTCCACGCAACGAACCCTTACCAACAATTGCTCACTCCCATGGAGAAGAGTGACCAATCCGACACAATAATTGCATCGACCGCAATATCAACACTTCATCTTAACCTTCGGCCTAACCGTCCATGAACTCCATTACCAGCTCACCGGTTATCTTCACCCATATAACACTTAAGAGCAACAAGATTCGTTCATCAGTCACTTCCCAAGAAGTATTTACCGAAATGCTCTTAAACTCCGACTTTCTTAACCGTCGAATTACAATCACTCGTCGATCACTGTTGTAATCTCCGCTACTTCTAAGGGCATCTCACGGGCACCCTAAGCACAGAGTGATCACACCATCACCGGAGTTGAACATTACACTAGCAGGTATAAGAAGGCACCTGACGCAGTGTCATGCAGACTCCCACCACAATCTACCGAAATTTAGAAACTCGATCTTTGGGTTTCATACACCCGATGTCACCCATTTTACCACAATAATAACTCGAAGTCACACCTATCCGATAAACCTTACAGTTTATTGTCTTCTTGAAAGTTTCTAGCGATCACACGCTACACACACCACAAGGCCAAAACAACATAGCCTAACGAAACCTTTCATCCAATCACTAAGGGGATGCTTGGAAACACCAAGTCTTACATCCTTTCTACACCTCGATAAAACCACTACTACAAGGGGTGTTCCCTTAAGAATGTTGCCCTATAATCAACAACACACTAACGCAACCATCGTCATACGGGTCCCACTCCCATGAGTTTAATGACCCAAGGACTCCCCGATTCGCCAATTCCAAGGCGACACACACAACAAGAATCCTAACACGATTCTCTAACCACACACTCTACCGAGTGTAACTCAAAACTACAATCATTAAACTTGTCGCATTCCATTACGGAATTCAAGTCCTCGTCGCACACACACAAGAGTAATTTCGTCGTCCCAGTTACGATGGGTAACTAAAACCAATAACAATCTCAACAGTGCACCCACTACCCAGGGTGACTAAGCACGCACTAAAGTCGTGAGTTGGCTCGCTCACTTAACTAACCGAATCCATCGTACCCTTCCCGACTCACAAAGAACCTGATGTGACAACAAGCACATCACTCAAGACTACTATACCCTAGGAACCAATAGAAGATTCCTAATTCGTCCCGTTCTACCCCAACCATGCCACGTTTCCTCCGTTCGGTACTTGTCATGTCATGCTTAGTGTCAAGATACACTTTCGTAATAATGGTGATCAATCACTATTACAAATGCGTACCTTACCATTTCCACATGGTCATGCAAAGTACTTTACCCGGACTGACGCAACATTCACACAAAATAACACGCGATAACTCCTAGTACCCAAATGACCAAAGTCCTTACCGCGAACTTGATCACTCAAACCGTCAAACATTCGAATCTCTCCAATAGATTCGTCTCTAGGACACCGCACCAATAGATACCTGTATATATACACCTATATACAATATAATAATAAATATACACAAGTACACCGCAACCACAAGTCAACCTACAACCTAGGTGACTATCACTAAAACAACGTCCAAGTTCGCCTACTTACATTAGGCACTAGCAAGCTAAGGCACTAATTTAAACACGAAATAAGGCCCCCACATAATCACACTTTGGACAAAAACAAGTCCTAGTTAGTCACCTACTCTAAGGCACTAACAAATCTCAATCCGACCCGTATTCCTACAAGTCCCGCAAATAACGCACATCCGTCAAAAGTCTAAGACTAGGCACCTATTCCAAGGTCACCTAATTCCCTTAGACTATGCTCTGATACCACTTGAAACAACCACAACCCGTTTAACCAAAAACGGAGTACATTTTTTTTTTTTTTTATAAGTTAGGTCCCAATATCACCCAAGTATACAAACCATTTCGAAATAGTTATCCATATACAATTTATCATAATAACACGTTAAACATTTTATCTCGACTCTTGGTTTACAATGACACCATACATCCTTACGAGAATGTATTTCACATACATGGTTTGACTCGACACAACCAAACGATGCGACCTCGAAACATTTATACAACACCACGGTTAAGACACAATAGCCCAACCCGATACCAAGAGCATAATCCCGAGGATCTACAAAATCCCCAATCCACATCCATATCCGAAAGCTACCCCATAGAGCCCAAGCGCTACTACGCAACTAGTCTATCAACTAGCTAGCTTCACAATCACAATACCTGTAAAAAGGTAAACAACGAGAGGGGTAAGCTAACGCTTAGTGAATGCAATAATTATACATGTTCATATATAACCTACTTACTTGCATACACTTACACAATACCACGTACGAGCTAGCAATACGACAACATGCAATCATCATGCATAAACTACTATCCACATTCCACAATAAGCTAGCAACGATAACAGCATATAGTTCACAATTTAATATGCTAAGTACAATTCGCACAACCATGGTTAACCAATTACACAAGGGAACGGTACTTGAAAGTCCGTTGGAGTTCATAACATCCACTAGTGTTACTTAACCACCGCGTAATCACTAATCCCCCGGGTGATGTCTTAAACACCGCGACTAGCTCACCCTTACGACAATGTGGCGTCTTAAACACCGCGACGAATCCACACATCATTCAATACAATGAGTGGTGTCTTGAACACCGCGACAATTCCACTCCCATGACGATGTGGTGTCTTGAACACCGCGACAAATACCACATGTCAATTAAACAATGAGTAGTGTCTTAAACACCGCGACAATACTACTCGTCAATCATACAATGAGTAGTGTCTTAAACACCGCGACAATACTACTCGTTACCTAGAATGTGGTGTCTTAAACACCGCGACACTTCCACATTCATTTTCACAAATAAATACATTATATACGTACACGCATAATTATTCCACTCACCTCGAGATGCATGCACAAGTCATGTATGTAAAGTCGCCACCAAACGCAACCGAGCAAGCTTTTACCTATAATATACATATAGGTATTCACACAATCAACACACATTCCCTTCAAGAGAATTTGACGCAAACACCCTTAACCAAGGGTTTATACCTACCTCCACAATCCACCCATTTAGACACCTAAGTGCAAAATACACCTTTTTATACATTTAACGACACCCGAAGGTCCAAAACTAACGAGACTAGTTCCCGCATTCCCGAAATACCTAAATACATCAACTTTAGCCATTAAATGCATACTATCTCGTATATTGCCCAAAAACCCGTTTCATGGTTGACCAAGTTTGACTTTATGGTTAAAATACCAATTTTAACCCGAAATCATTTCTCACGTTCACTTTCATTCAAAAATGCCATTTAACACTTAACAAAAGTGTTTAACATCCATTTAATCCAATTTAGTGTCATTACCAAATTCGACCCAATCAAAGTCGACCCATTTTGACCTAAGTCTCAAAAACGCCCAAAATCACTAACGACTAGTGATTATATTACCAAAACACCAAATAACACCTAAAACAAGTATTTGCATACTTAATTCACCAAAACTTGACTCAAAACCCAATTTGACACATAAACCCTAATTTTTGACCCATTTCAAAATTAGTCAACTCAAATACACCCAAAAGGGTTCCAACACTTCCAAAATCACTAAACTAAGTGATTACACCCAAAACCAAAGCCTAATCATGGTCAAAACGTCAATCAACTCAAAACCCGCCATGTATCAAAAATAACTAGTTTCCATAAACCCACTTCATCATCTAAATGGGTTTTACAACTAAAAAGCTAAAAACCCTAACTTGAATATCAAATCATAAAGATGAATTTCGGAGTTAGAACTTACCATCACTATCACAACGTAGCCGTGAACGAGGAGAACAACTTTAACTCTTGTGACCCGACCCAAAACACTCTTCTTCTTCCTCAAAACCTTGATTCTCTCTCTAAAACCCTTTCTCTCTCTAGGGTTTGATGAATGTGTGAGAGGAAAAGAAGATGGAAGAATTGAGGTGGAAGTGGTGTTTGGATAAGCTTTTGGCCAGATTTGAGGTCCCCAAGTCGTCCATATGTGAAAAGACATTAATGCCCCTCATTAAACTCATTAAAAGGCTAAACAGCACCAGATCGTGCCTATTGTCGCGCCGCGGAGCAATTTGTCGCGCCGTGGCCCAAAGGGTGATTTTAGAACATGTTTTTCAAGCTTTCTGACCTTCAACATAGGCATTTGTCGCACCGCGGAGCAATTTCTCGCGCCGTGACAATTGCCTGTTTCATCCGAACTTCAGCAAACTTGTTTTGGCCATAACTTTTTGACCGTAACTCCGTTTTCGATGAATCAAATATCGTTGGAAACGTAATAAGATTTCCTTTCTAATGGTAAGGTTTTGAAATATCAACTCAAACTTTATTTGGGACCAAAAAGGTACGTACACATCATGTAACTCAAACAACGTCCAGTTTTCTTCGACATTCGAACAAGCAACACTTGTACGCTTGGTACACTTCATGCACTCATCGTACAATCATCTTGATACTATTATACAACCAAGTATGAACATTCTAAAGATCAATCAAGTACCTCAGACATGTATGAAGAAAAACGGGATGTTACACTAGGTTACTTACTTCTTGTTCCAGATTTTGAAAAGAAGCTTGTTGATTTCTAAATGCTTGAGCATTTTGTTCATTGGTTTGTTTTTGAGATGTGAAAAACTGTGTTTGAGTTTCAACTAGCTTTGTCATCATATCTTCTAAATTCGGCTTTTTATCATCGGTTTGTTGTGGTGGTTTGTTTTGAAAATTAGGTCTTTGCTGATTGTAAGTATTATTGGATACTTGTTGATTGCTAAGACCTTGTTGGTTGTTGTATGGAATATTTCGGTTATAATTCTGGTTTTGATTGTAAATCAGTCTTGGCGGTTGATAATTATTCTGATAATTATTTCCAGGCCTTTGGTTTATGTATGAAATATTCTCTCTTTGTTCCATTGTTAATTCAATACTGAGACAATCTTTTGTCAAATGTGGTCCTCCACACTGCTCACAACTAATTCGTATCGAATGAATATCTTTAGTCATCTTTTCCATTCGTCTCTCGACAGCATCTATCTTTGCGGAAATGGAATCTAAGTCATGGCTAGAATCGGCTCTAGCTGCTTTAGATGATCTAACGATATCTTTTTCTTGGTGCCACTCATGTGAGTGGGAAGCAGTGTTATCAATAATTTTGTAAGCATCAGTTTTGGTTTTCTTCATAATAGAACCACCAGCTGCTATATCTATGTCATTCCTTGTAATGATGTCGCATCCTTGGTAGAATATTTGTACTATTTGACAGGTGTCTAAACCATGTTGCAGACATCCTCTTAATAACTTTCCATATCTTGTCCACGCCTCATATAGAGTTTCATTCGGCTTCTGTGTAAACGTAACAATTTCTGCTTGAAGTCTTATGGCTTTAGATGCAGGAAAGAATTGTTTAAGAAATTTTTCAACTAAAACGTCCCATGTATCGATTGCCCCTTCAGGTAACGATTCCAACCAATCTTTGGCTTCTCCCTTTAAAGTCCAGGGAAATAACATGAGATATATCTGTTCATCCTCCACTTCTCGGATTTTAAATAGTGTGCAGATCCTATTAAAGGTACGTAGATGTTCATTTGGATCTTCCTTCGGCGCACCACTAAATTGGCATTGATTAGTCACCATGTGTAGAATTTGTCCTTTGATTTCATAATCTGGCGCATTAATGTCTGGATGAGTAATTGCGTGACCTTGGCCAGTGCGTTTAGCTCTCATTCGGTCTTCCATACTTAAAGATTCCAGATTTTCCATAATTGAATTTGTTGAATCGGAATCACTAGAGGATTCTGATTTAATGGTTCGTTCCTCAACAATCTCTGTTTGAATGATTGGTGGTTCCGGAGGAAAGTTTAGTGGTTCAGGATCTACGAATCGTTCCTGAATATTCTCCGGATTCTCAATTGTGAGGTCGGGTTCAAAAAATGGATTATCGGAAATTTGAACTGAAGTACTTGGTTGACTGGATGACGATTCTAAAGAAAAATCAACGGCAGTAATATTTTCTAAATGTCTTGATCTAGTTACAGGTGGTGAACGTATAAAAGGTGGTGAACGT